>NC_141873.1:462161496-462464526 GCF_056163025.1 Triticum urartu | reverse complement strand
GGAACTGCCCCCAAAATACCGCATGATGGCCACGTATTACTCAAATGCGAATCGCCAGGGGCACCTGTGTAATAGCACAGTGCCGCCCCTGTGCCTATAAATACACACTTACAGTGGTAACTATCTCTTCTTCCACCCTCGCACGAACCCTAGCGCCACCGCTAGCTCTCGATGACACCGACGACGAAGCGCTTCGCTGCCGCAACCTCTCCCACGCCGTCTTCACGCCAACCGCGGACATCATCCTCTCCGCCGTCGCCGTAGGTCTCCTTCGTCGCCAAGTTAGGGCACGGACGAGTGAACTGCTCGGCCTCATCTCCCACTCCGTCTAGCAGTTCTCAGTGTGGTAAATAAATCTCCCTTTTTTACAGCACCGTTGATCCTATTGATCTGTCACTTTCTACCACAAGTAGTTTCTGTTCACACAAACTAGATCTCTCTCAAACTGCATCTCATAACATGCCTAGTATATTCACTTGTGCTTCACAAAGTAGTTAGATTCCTCACTTGTACTGATCTGTGGATTCGTACAAATCTGGAACCAACTTCTTATCTATGAGTGAATGTCTTCGCACGATGAGGTCAATGTCTTCTAAACTGATTTATCTTCAAAATCTTCTGAGAATGCATATGACCTCTTCCCCTTCCCTCGCACCTTAATGCTGTCACAGGTACATGTCCGTGGGAGAATCCTTTGGTTCTCATAGTCTGCATTCATTTGCAGAGTTCTTACAGCATCACATAAATTCTCCTGAAGCCAGTTCCTGTTGGTCCAGTAAAAGAAAGCCTTTGAAGCTTTTGAACGTCTTGAAGCCTTCCAAGTTAAAGTTTATGGCTTCAGAAACAGCAGCAAGGAAGGGGGGCAGACAGCGACGTGGAGGAACATCCAAAGATCTGCCTGATGAACTGGCAGAAATGTATAAAACAGATCCTGAAGAGAATTATGGTCAGCGCAAGACCTGAATCCAATGGATTCGACGCTATTGGGCAGAACAATGGTTCAAATACCGCTTCACAACCCAAGAGTATGCTGAGAAAAGTGCAATCAAAAGACCATGGGGAGACATCTTATACAAGAATCTTGTACCCAGGTCCAGAGATGAAGCTATTGCCCAAAGCTTCTATCCATGCATGGTTCGTGGGCCACAGCCTGATGATGCACATCCGTCGTCACTACTCTGGTGTCGTGACGACAACCTGTTCAAGCGCAACTTCCAGTTTGCCCAAAACTCAGCGAAGCAGAACAAGAAGAAATTTGGATTAGACTTCAACCCAGGTCCTTCAGCACCAAGGGCAGATGGCACACGAGAAGCAGAGCCCAATGTCATCGGTCCGTATGCCAACCTTGAAGGCCTCATCACCTAAATCTTGTTTAAGGGACTGCAGTGAATGAGCCTGCAGCTGACACTGAGTCTGATGAAGCGCCTGCAGTGCCTGCAGTGCCGAAGCCAAAACAGTTGAAGAAGCCAAAAGCTTCAAAGCCGGCCCCTTCACCAAAAATCTCAAAGGCGAAGCCATTGATCTATCAAGTGATGAAGATCTTGCAGATGACGCTCTTGAGCAGCTCATCAAGAGCAAAGAAGAAGCATAAATCTTCAATAATCTGCCTCTCTTTGATGTCGCCATCATCCACAGCTTCATTGACGAGTGGTTTGACACGCCAAACATCAGCTTTGAAGATCTGCAGCTACCTATTGGCCTCAGTGTCACCTTCCAAGGCGCCATTGCTTCAGAACTTGCAATTGCTCAGCGCATTGTTGAACTGAAGCAGAAGATTGACTATGAAAAGGCTCAGTTCAAGAAGCACATGGCCAAGCTCAGCGTGCAGGAAGTGAAGAACTTCAAGACAATGATGCACGAGCTCAACGAAGCCTTTGTGAAGAAGCGTGCAGAAGCTTAGGGCTCACGTGAGTGGATGAAGACTCTGGCTGACAGATGTGTACAAGCCTATAATGAGGCTGAGAAGCGCAAGGCACTTGGGCGTCCTGGCATCGACCCCAAGATGGCCGCAAAGAAAAAGAAGAAGACTGTTCCAGCTGAACCAGAGGCACCAAGGCAGGAAGCAGTTCCGCTCGTCTTCCCAACTGCAACGACTGGCTCGAAGCCAAAGAGCCGGTCAACAGCTTCAGAGCTCAAGAAGACAAGAACTGTAGAGGCTGAAGCCAAGAAGAGGAAACACTCTGAAGCCTCTCCTTCTGCCCCCACTCAAAAAAGCGAAAGATCAAGAAAGCTCGGGCTGCTCCCACAGAGCCCTTGATAGTTGAACCCATTTCTATGGTTCACCCTGACGCAGAACGTCAACTGACGGTTCATGAGCCTGCTTCCACAGAGGCTCCTGAAGCTGAAGACATTCCAGCAGCCGACCCCATCGTTGCTGAAGACATTGGTCATCATGACAATGTAGAAGATGATGCAACCCTTCCTCAGTTAGAACACAGCGAACTCATCAGCGTTGGTCGTCCACTGACGCCAATTGCACAGGATGCTTCATGGGCGGATCGCCCTCAAGAGGAAGAAGACTATGAGGCCCAGCCAACTCCAACTCCACAGGCGTCGTCTGCGTTCCGCAGGCTTCGCAAAGGTCCAAGGCCTCAAGTCTCTGCTGAAGACATTCCGGCTGCATCAGCCGCAGATGAAGTACCACAAGATCCCACTCCCCTTCTCCACCAAGAAGCAGTTCTCCAGGAGAACGTGCTTGTGTCCGACCCTCCAGCTCGTCAAGTGGAGGAAGCAAATCGTGAGGCTGCCACACCTAACATTGAAGCTAATGTGGAGCCCTCCCCACCAAAAGCTTCAGAAGACAACAAAGCTACTGATCCTGACACTTCTGTTCCTGAGTCTGCTGCCGGTCCACAATTCAACTACCATGTTCAGCACCGGCCTCAAGTTCAGAAGCCAATCCCAAGACTGCCAAGGTTCCCAGGTTCTGCATCAGCACCTGGTTCCTTCAACATCAATAGCTTCAAGGCAGATAATACTTTCTTCAATAGCTCCAAGAACCCCTATTCAAGGGAAAGGATTTCATCAGATAGGTTCTGGAGCTATCCTCAGTGCAGCTACTACTCTTGCATACTGTACAACCAAGGTCGCATTTTCCCGCACAAGCGCCTTGATGTTGAAGCTATTGCTGGTCTGCCCTGTCTAGAGGAAGCGTTGGATTGCTTCAAACAAGTGGGTCTGCTGCAATTTGTCACTGATGAAGAGCATTGGAACGAAGAGCTCCTGCTACAATTCTATGCCACACTGCACATCAAAGGATACAACAGAGATCCGAAGACTTGGGTCCTGGAGTGGATGACCGGCAACGTTCATCACGAAGCCAATGCATTTGATATCATTGAGCTCACTGGCCTGCCCACTCCAGGCGAATTCTTCGAGCAAGGCTGTTGGCTACACACTGAAGCTATTGAGAGCATATTTCAGAGGCCTGAACCGAATATGAGTCAGATGCTCTCCATGATGAAGCCATTGCCCCACGATGCTCCTTATCCCACAGAGTTCTTCGTTGAAGACCTTGAGTACCTGCCCAGGACCATCTATCACATCATCCGACAGACTCTCTGGCCCATTAAAGGACACTCTCCAAATGCCAAGATCGAGGGTGCAATGAAGACTCTGATATTCTGTATCCTTCATGGCAAATGCTTCAACGCACATGATTTCTTCATACGCCAACTAGCTGCATCAGGCTCAGATCTGTTTGGTTTAAAGTTCTATGCTCCTTGGGTAATGAGGCTGATCAAACTTCACTCTGCCATCTCGTATCAGCCCTCAGCCCGCAACCATCAGATCTTCTTGCCTGATGTGGATACCTCTGCTGAAGCCATTTATCCTGAACCTGCCAAGCAACCTCTGAGTCTTCAGAATGCAGAACACCAGAGCTTCACTCAAAACGTTGAAGGTGTTGAAGCCATCTCCAGGGTATATCATTTGGCTGGCACTACACGTGCACCACATCCTGCTTCAACTAACAGTGCCACTGCTTCAAGACCCAAGAAGCGCACTTGTGTTCTCAACGACCGAGAGCTTCTTGTGGCCCTTCATCAAAAGCAGGATAGGCATCATGACTGGTTGAAGAGACAGATGAAAAGCCTCTTGGTGGATGTAAATCGCATCCGAAATCTTGCCACCAAGAATGCATTAGTTGCACATGAAACCTGTCGCCGCACATGGAAAGGGCTAACGATGATGCTTTCTGAATTTGATCTTCAAGAGGATGGCTTCACTGAAAGATTCAAGTTTGACTCCACACCTCCTCGAAGAGCTGTGCTGCTGGGAACTCCATCCCTTGAAGATTCTGAGTTCTCTTCCTCTGCTGCCACAGTCACTGCCAGAATCATTGAGGAAGAAGACGATGCTACTTCACCGCCATATGCTTCAGCACCTCCAAGCTCTTCTGCACCGCCAACCAACACCAACAACCCTGCTACTTCACCTACTCCTCATGGGAACGCGTAGAGACTCTATGTCTTCAAACCTTTTTGGTCATTACTGACAAAAGGGGGAGAAGCATATGAGATATTGATAGTCTTCAAGCGGGTTCATATGGGCGGGTGCCTTATATTTTGATTCGTGCTTACAACTCTCATTTTTTTGCTACATTTGGCTCTTATGAGTTGTAGCACTTAAACTAGATGGTCGTCTGCTACTTGTTTGCCACCTTGTTTTGCGAAGATAAATTCCGCATGTGCGACGATAAATTCCGCACTTAGCTCATTCTGCAGACGTCCATTTTCCATTATGCATGTCATTATCTTCATATACTTTCACATGCATAGTGGATTGTCATCATAAGCTGAAGTGGATCTCCACAAGTACAACCTACCATGTGCATTTGCATTCCAAAAGCAAACTAACTTATATGCACATCTTCAGGGGGAGCCCTTGCAACTTATGAAGACAATTCCTTATCCTTTACAATTTCATAGATTATATTCCCCGTTGAAAACTTCAACTAGTTTGTCATCAATCACCAAAAAGGGGGAGATTGTAAGTGCATCTAGTGCCACCCCTAGTTGGTTTTGGAGTATTGACGACAAACCTAGTTGAGGGACTAATGTGTTTGTGAGAATTGCAGGATAACACAGGTAGAAGTCCCTCATTGATTCGGTTTTACTACCAGAGATGACCCCTAAAAATGTATGAAGACATTGAAGTCAAAGGTGGTATATGAAGATATTCACATTGAAGACTATGACAAGAGAAGACACGATATGAAGCCTATGGAGCTCGAAGACTTAGATCTTACGTCGTTCTTTTTCTGTTGTGTTGAGTCATAGGAACCACCGTACTGTTAAGTCGGGTCCAGGAGAACCAGTCAGAATGACTGAAGTGATGCCTAAAACAAAAACCTATGTCTTCGAGTGAAGACAATGAGAGCGAATCTTGTCCAGAGCCGGACAAGTCAGCTTTGCTTGTAGCCCAAGTAAAGTTGCCATGTGAGTTTGAAATCTGACCGTTCGGACACGTCAGTTCCTTAGTGACCCAGGGTCATTTCGGACAAATCAGGTCGGGTTGCCAAGTGGCTATAAATAGCCCACCCCCTACAACCATCAACGGTTGGCTGCTCAGATTGAGAGTACGACTTTTGTCGTTTGAGAGCAACCCACCTCGAAGCCTTTGAGAGAGAATTCCTTGCGAGGATAAAGCCCTAACCACCCAGAGCCAGAGAGAATTGGGCATCACTTAAGTCTTCTTGTCTGTGTGATCTGAAGACTTATTACACTTGAGGACTGTGCATCCTCCAGACGGTTAGGCGTCACGTTCTGAGCATCCAAGAGACATTGTGGATTGCCAGTGAACGAAGTCTGTGAAGGTTTGGGAGTCTACCTTGAAGACTTACCAGAGTGATTGGGTGAGGACTATGTGACCTTAGCTCAAGGAGAATACTGTGAGGACTTGGTGTCCTGAGCTGCGTGTTCAGGACTGGGTGTCCGGGACTGTGTGTCCTAAGGTTTAAATACCTAGCCGCTCCAACCAGACGTACAGTTGTCACACCAACTGGAACTGGTCCAACACATCATTGTCTTCAACGAGTCACTGGTTTCATCTTCACTTCCTTTTACTTACTGATTACTCATTGTGAAGTCATTGCATGTCTGTTCTATCTTTTGTCTTCACAACGTGAGTATATGATCTGTTTGGCTTCATAATATCTTCCTACCTGATCCTTATTACACTGCAACCATTTGTCACTGTGCTTTCACTCTGTTGATACTTGACCATGGCTTGCCTAGTGTAGTCTACCTTCCGCTGCATAGTAATAGGCATATTTCTGCTGTTTGTCTTCATAACTTCCACGTTTTGAAGACTCTCATAAAAATCGCCTATTCACCCCCCTTCTAGTCGATATAACGCACTTTCAATAGTGGATACTAGAGATCAAACCCTAACAAAACTAACTCGATTACATGATAAATCTCATCCAACCCATCACCGTCCAGCAAGCCTACGATGGAATTACTCACGCACGGCGGTGAGCATCATGAAATTGGTGATGGAGGATGGTTGATGATGACGACGGTGACGAATCCTCCTCTCCGGAGCCCCGAACGGACTCCAGATCAGCCCTCCTGAGAGGTTTTAGGGCTTGGCGGTGGCTCCATATCGTAAAACGCGATGATTTCTTCTCTCTTATTTTTTTCTTCCCAAAAGCAGTTATATAGAGTTGGAGTTGGAGTCGGGAGATCTCCAGGGGGCCCACGAGGTAGGGGGGCGCGCCCGGGGGGGGGGGGGGGGGGCGCCCCCCACCGTCGTGGCAAGGGTATGGCCCCCCTGGTCTTCATCTTTGGCGAGGATTTTTTATTATTTATTGTAAGACATTCCGTGGAGTTTCAGGTCATTCCGAGAACTTTTGTTTTCTGCACATAAAACAACATCATGGCAATTCTGCTGAAAACAACGTCAGTCCGGGTTAGTTCCATTCAAATCATACAAGTTAGAGTCCAAAACAAGGGCAAAAGTGTTTGGAAAAGTAGATACATTGGAGACGTATCAACTCCCCCAAGCTTAAACCCTTGCTTGTCCTCAAGCAATTCAGTTGACAAACTGAAAGAAATAAAAAAAAACTTTTACAAACTCTGTTTGCTCTTGTTGTTGTAAATATGTCAAGCTAGCATTCAAGTTTTCAGCAAAGATTATAACTAACCACATTTGCAATAATTCTCAGGTCTCATGATTACCCATATCAATAGCATAATCAACTAGCAAGCCATAATAATAAATCTCGGATGACAACACTTTCTCAAAACAATCATAATATGATATAACAAGATGGTATCTCGCTAGCCCTTTCTGAGACCGCAAAACATAAATGTAGAGCACTTTTAAAGATCAAGGACTAACTAAACATTGTAATTCATGGTAAAAGAGATCCAATCATAGTCACACCCAATATAAATTAACAGTAATGAATGCAAATGACAGAGGTGCTCTCCAGCTAGTGCTTTTAATAAGAGGGTGATGACTCGGCATACAAGTAAAATATATAGGCCCTTCACAGAGGGAAGCAGGGATTTGTAGAGGTGCCAGAGATCGGTTTTGAAATAGAGGTGAATAATATTTTGAGCGGTATACTTTCACTGTCAACATAACAACCAAGAGATGGCGATATCTTCCATGCTACACACATTATAGGCGGTTCCCAAACAGAATGGTAAAGTTTATACTCCCCCTCCACCAACAAACATCAATCCATGGCTTGCTCGAAACAACGAGTGCCTCCAACATACATCAGGTCCCGGGGGGGGGGGTTGTTTTGCAACTATTTTGATTTAGTTTGCATAAAGCATGGGACTGGGCATCCCAGTGACCAGCCATTTTCTCGTGAGTGAGGAGCGGAGTCCACTCCTCTTGAGAATAACCCACCTAGCATGGAAGATACAGGCATCCCTAGTTGATACATGAGCTATTCGAGCATAAAAAACAAGATGATTATTTGAAGGTTTAGAGTTTGGCACATACAAATTTACTTGGAACGGCAGGTAGATACCGCATATAGGAAGGTATAGTGGACTCATCTGGAATAACTTTGGGGTTTAAGGGATTGGATGCACAAGCAATATTCCCGCTTAGTACAGGTGAAGGCTAGCAAAAGACTGGGGAGCGACCAACTAGAGAGCGACAACAACCATGTACATGCATTAAAATTAATAAACATTGGATGCAAGCATGAGTAGGATATAATCCACCATGAACATAAATATCGTGAAGGCTATGTTGATTTGTTTCAACTACATGCGTGAACATGTGCCAAGTCAAGTCACTTAAATCATTCAGAGGAGGATACCACCCTATCATACCACATCATAACCATCTCAATAGCATGTTGGCACGCAAGGTAAACCATTATAACTCATAGCTAATCAAGCATGGCACAGACAACTATGATCTCTAATTGTCATTGCAAACATGTTTATTCATAACAAGCCGAATCAAGAACAATGAACTCATCATATTTACAAAAACAAAATAGGTCGAGTTCGTACCAGCTTTTCTCATCTCAGTCAGTCCATCATATATCATCATAATTGCCTTTCACTTGCACGACCGAACGATGTGAATAATAATAAGAGTGCACGTGCATTGGACTAAGCTGGAATCTGCGAGCATTCAATAAACAGGAGAAGACAAGGCAATATATGCTCTTTTGTCAGATAAACAATAATGCATATAAGAGCCATTTCAACAATTTAATCATGGTCTTCTCCTACTGACCGCCAAAGAAAAGAAAAGAAATAAAACTATTTACACGGGAAAGCTCCCAACAAGCAAAAGAAGAACGGGAAATCTTTTTGGGTTTTCTTTTTTATTACTACTACAAGCATGGAAAGTAAATTAATTAAAAGGTACAACTAATTTTTTTTGGTTTTTCTTAAGGTTTATTAAAAACACAAGAAGAAAACATAAAAGGAAATAAACTAGCATGGATGATACAATGAAAAAGTATGAGCACCGACATCTAGCAATGAGTGTGTGTGAACATAAATGTAATGTCGGTGAGAAATACGTACTCCCCCAAGCCTAGGCTTTTGGCCTAAGTTGGTCTATGGCCACGGCTGGCCTGACTGATATCCATAATAATAGTTGGGCTCGTACTGTGATGCAGCAGCTATCGTCTGCTGAGCTGCAGCGTGGCGACGAGCAGCCTCTTCTCTCCTCTCGTACTCATCTGCCTCCTCTCTGGTAATAGTATATCCTCCTCTTGCCTGATAATCAAAGAAAGCAGGAGCAGGGAGAGTAATATGGACAGCACGGCGTCTGTCAAAGATTAGTCGGCACTGGAGAGGTGATTCGTTCCTCTCGACAAAATGGTGGGAAACCATAGCATTAAAATTTAGATAGGCAGGAGGTAATTTAATATCATCTCCGCGCACATCTATACCAAGAAAATTAGCTACGCGGGTTGCATAAATTCCACCAAAGAAATCTCCATTACGTCTATTATGATGCAACCTACGAGCTACAATGGCTCCCATATGATAAGATTGGTCTCCTAACACAGCACTCCTGAGAATGCTAAGGTTAGGGACACACATGTGACATGCTTCATCCTTAGCATTTATGCACCTACCTATGCAGAGAGCAAAATAATGTATAGCAGGAAAGTGAATGCTCCCTATGGTAGCTTGCGTTATATCTCTAGATTCCCCTATAGTTATACTAGCAAGAAAGTTTCTAAATTCAGATTTAGGGGGATCCCTAACACTACCACATTGTGGAAGTTTGCATGCAGTGGTAAAATCCTCTAAGTACATGGTATAAGATTTATCATAAAGATCAAACAGGACAGTTGGAGAATTACGTGAAGTGGAAAATTCAAACCTCCTCACAAAGGAACTAGTGAGGTTATGATACTGACTGCACTTCTCTTCCTCGAAGCTCACAAGATCAGCGCTATGCAAATATGTGTTGAGTTCTTCTTTTATTCCCGCTCGATCCATAAAATTTTCAGAAGGCCACTCGCAAGGACGCACTGGAGCGTCTCTTGGTGGCTCTTCGTCAGCATCACGATTGCAAGCCTGGGTCCTTGCTTCTTTGAAGAACCACCTTGGAACATCTTCCTAAGAATTTTTCTTCCTCTGAAAAATTCTAAAAAAAATTAGTAACTTCAAAATAAAAGTAAACCAAACTCAGTATTGATAGAAACTACTCCTACAAGTGCCTAGGGCCTATATCATGCATCAAAACTACTTTTGACCATATAAATTTGACATGCAAGCTCAAGAATAGGGTCACATAAGCAGCAAAAATTTGCAATGAATAAAGCACTAGAACAAAAACTAATTGGACCAATGGAGGAGTCACATACCAAGGAACAATCTCCCCAAGCAGTTTTGTGAGAGGTGCCTTGAGCAAGGAGATCGAAAATGGCAGCAAAACGAGCTTGGACTCGTGCTTGAGTTGGTTTTTCGTATTTGTGGGAGGAAGAAGAGGAGGATGGGTGCAGGAATAAGTGGAGGAGGGCCACCGTGGGCCCACGAGGCAGGGGGGCGTGCCCTAGGGGGGTGGGCGCGCCCTCCACCCTCGTGGCAAGGTGGTTGGCCCCCCTGGTGTGTTCTTTGTTCCATAAATCCTCAAATATTCTAGAAAAAATCATATTTAATTTTCAGTGCATTTGGAGAACTTTTATTTTCGAGGTATTTTTATATTGCATGGATAATCAGATAACAGACAGAAAATTATTTATTTTTACTTTATTTCAACTAAATAACAGAAAGTATAGAGAGGGTACAGAAAGTTGTGCTTCTAGTTTCATCCATCTCATGCTCATCAAAAGGAACCCACTAACAAGGTTGATCAAGTCTTGTTAACAAACTCATTCCGATTAACATGAAACCAGAGAAATTTCGAATAACACTAGGTTACCTCAACGGGGATATGCACATCCCCAATAATAAGTATATCATATTTCTTCTTGACAGTAGGAAGAGGAAATTCAAAACCTCCAAATATAATCGATGGAATTTTTCCGATAGAATTGATACTATGAACTTGAGGTTGTTTCCTTGGAAAATGTACCGTATGCTCATTGCCATTAACATAAAAAGTGACATTGCCTTTGTTGCAATCAATAACAGCCCCTGCAGTATTAAGAAAAGGTCTTCCAAGAATAATAGACACACTATCGTCCTCGGGAATATCAAGAATAACAAAGCCCGTTAAAATAGTAACGTTTGCAACCACAACAGGCACATCCTCACAAATACCGACAGATATGGCAGTTGATTTATCAGCCATTTGCAAAGATATTTCAGTGGGTGTCAACTTATTCAAGTCAAGTCTACGATATAAAGAGAGAGGCATAACACTAACACCGGCTCCAAGATCACATAAAGAAGTTTTAACATAGTTTCTTTTAATGGAGCATGGTATAGTAGGTACTCCTGGATCTCCAAGTTTCTTTGGTATTCCACCCTTAAAAGTATAATTAGCAAGCATGGTGGAAATTTCAGCTTCTAGTATCTTTCTTTTATTTGTAATAATATCTTTCATGTACTTAGCATAAGGATTAGTTTTGAGCATATCAATTAATCGCATATGCAAAAAGATAGGTCTAATCATTTCAGCAAAGCGCTCAAAATCCTCATCATCCTTTTTCTTGGATGGTTTGGGAGGAAAAGGCATGGGTTTCTGAACCCAAGGCTCTCTTTCCTTACCGTGTTTGGGAGGAAAATATAGGTGAAGTAGCAAAAGCAGGGTCATGTCTCATCCTAGCATTTAGAGATTGCTTATTCCATTTAGCTAATAACCTTTTGAGTTCATATCTATCTTTGCAAGCTAAAATAGATAAAGAAGCTTCTTGATCAAATAAATAACCCTCAGGAATAACAAGTGATTCTTCAGCATCACTTTCATCTTCATAATCAGATTCAATATTTTCAATCTCTCTAGCCCTAGCAAGTCGTTCCTCGAGAAAATCACCAAGTGGCATAGTAGTATCAAGCATAGAAGTAGTTTCATCATAAGTATCATGTATAGCAGAAGTGGCATCATCAATAACATGCGACATATCAGAACGAATAGCAGAAGCAGTTTTAGGCGTCACAAGCTTACTCAAAACAGAAGGTGAATCAAGTGCCTTACCTCCCCTCGTAGTTGAGGGATAAATCTTGGTTCTTGGATCTTTCAAGTTCTTCATAATGATAAGCAGATATAAATCCCAAGTGACTCAAAGAATAGAGCTATGCTCCCCGGCAACGGCGCCAGAAATTAGTCTTGATGACCCACAAGTATAGGGGATCGCAACAACTTTCGAGGGTAGAGTATTCAACCCAAATTTATTGATTCGACACAAGGGGAGCCAAAGAATATTCTCAAGTATTAGCAGCTGAGTTGTTAATTCAACCACACCTGGAAACTTAGTATCTGCAGCAAAGTGTTTAGTAGCAAAGTAATATGATAGTGATGGTAACGGTAACAAAAGAGTAACGGAAGCAAAGTAATGTTTTTGGTATTTTGTAGTGATTGTAACAATAGCAGCGGGAAAGTAAATTAGCGTAAACTAGTATATGGAAAGCTCGTAGGCATCGGATCAATGATGGATAATTATGCCGGATGTGGTTCATCATGTAACAGTCATAACATAGAATGACACAGAACTAGCTCCAATTCGTCAATGTAATGTAGGCATGTATTTCGAATATAGTCATACATGCTTATGGAAAAGAACTTGCATGACATCTTTTGTCCTACCCTCCCATGGCAGCGGGGTCCTAGTGGAAACTAAGGGATATTAAGGTCTCTTTTTAATAGAGAACCGGAACAAAGCATTAACACATAGTGAATACATGTACTCCTCAAACTACGGTCATCACTGGTAAGTATCCCGATTTTTGTCACTTCGGGGTTAACGGATCATAACACATAATAGGTGACTATAGACTTGCAAGATAGGATCAAGAACACTCATATATTGATGAAAACATAATAGGTTCAGATCTGAAATCATGGCACTCGGGCCCTAGTGACAAGCATTAAGCATAGCAAAGTCATAGCAACATCATCTCAGAACATAGTGGATACTAGGGATCAAACCCTAACAAAACTAACTCGATTACATGATAAATCTCATCCAACCCATCACCGTCCAGCAAGCCTACGATGGAATTACTCATGCACGGCGGTGAGCATCATGAAATTAGTGATGGAGGAAGGTTGATCCGTTAACCCCGAAGTGACAATAATCAGGATACTTACCACTCAAGTAGGGGCGCGCCCCCCACCCTCGTGGACAGGCTGTGGGCCCCTGGCCTTGATTCCTTCACCAGTATTTTTTATATATTCCAAAAATATTCTCCGTTGATTTTCAGGTCATTCCGAGAACTTTTATTTCTGCACAAAAATAACACCATGGCAATCGTGCTGAAAACAGCGTCAGCCCGGGTTAGTTCCATTCAAATCATGCAAGCTAGAGTCCAAAACAAGGGAAAAGTGTTTGGAAAAGTAGATACGATGGAGACGTATCAGGGGTTAGGTATGTTTCCATGGACTTGTGTGAAGAGGAAGATATCATACAACCCATGAAGAGGATGACATCAAGTGATGATCGTCATCAAGATTGCGGTGTGCAAGTTCAAGTGGAGCATCATGAAGAGATCACGTCCTTGATGCTTGCCGTCCATTCTGGTGACAATGGACTTGTGAAGATGTGCCAAGTAGTGGCTAACCCATAGTGGAGTATGGGGGAGCAATCTACTAGTCTTCATTAAGCTAGCGCAATCAAGAAAGGTGGTACAAGTTGAGGAGGTCAAGATCTTCATCACCTAGCTCAAATGGATTATGCACAAGGCAAAGGTTTGTCCTTGATAGGTTTCTATTTTACCGGTCTCATGGTGTTAGTTGGGAGACTGGATTATAGGATTGATAGTTGTACTAACAAGGGGGGCTCTAGAGTGAGTAGCTTATTCGTATCGTTCGTAGAGAGATCAAACCTTTGCATCATTGATACGTCTCCAACGTATCTATAATTTTTGATTGTTCCATGCTATTATATTATCAACATTGGATGTTTTATATGCATTTATATGCTATTTTATATGATTTTTGGGACTAACCTATTAACCAGAGCCCAGTGTCAGTTTCTGTTTTCCCTTGTTTCAGTGTTTCGCAGAAAAGGAATATCAAACGGAGTCCAAACGGAATGAAACCTTTGGAAAAGTTATTTTTGGAAAGAAAGTAATACAGGAGACTTGGAGTGCATGTCAGGGGATCAATGAGGAGAGCACGAGGCAGGGGGGGCGCGCCCACCCCCCTGGGCACGCCCTCCACCCTCGTGGGCCCCTCATGGCTCCCCTGATGTATTTATTTCGCCTATATATATCCATATACCCTAAAACTATCGGGGAGCACAACAGATCGGGAGTTCCGTCGCCAGAAGCCTCCGTAGCCACCGAAAACCAATCTAGACCCGTTCCGGCACCCTGCCGGAGGGGGCAATCCCTCTCCGATGGCCATCTTCATCATCCCGGTGCTCTCCATGACGAGGAGGGAGTAGTTCTCCCTCGGGGCTGAGGGTATGTACCAGTAGCTATGTGTTTGATCTCTCTCTCTCTCTCGTGCTCTTGAGGTGGTATGATCTTGATGTATCGCGAGCTTTGCTATTATAGTTGGATCTTATGATGTTTCTCCCCCTCTACTCTCTTGTAATGAATTGAGTTTTCCCTTTGAAGTTATCTTATCAGATTGAGTCTTTAAGGATTTGAGAACACTTGATGTATGTCTTGCATGGGACAACCGTGGTGACAATGGGTTATTCTATTGATTCACTTAATGTATGTTTTGGTGATCAACTTGCGGGTTCCGCCCATGAACCTATGCATAGGGGTTGGCACACGTTTTCGTCTTGACTCTCCGGTAGAAACTTTGGGGCACTGATACGTCTCCAACGTATCTACTTTTCCAAACACTTTTGCCCTTGTTTTGGACTCTAACTTGTATGATTTGAATGGAACTAACCCGGACTGACGTTGTTTTTAGTAGAATTGCCATCCGTCGCCATCGTCACCATCAACCTTCCTCCATCACTAATTTCATGATGCTCACCGCCGTGCATGAGTAATTCCATCGTAGGCTTGCTGGACGGTGATGGGTTGGATGAGATTTATCATGTAATCGAGTTAGTTTTGTTAGGGTTTGATCCCTAGTATCCATTATGTTCTGAGATTGATGTTGCTATGACTTTGCTATGCTTAATGCTTGTCACTAGGTCCCGAGTGCCATGATTTCAGATATGAACCTATTATGTTTTCATGAATATATGCGAGTTCTTGATCCTATCTTGCAAGTCTATAGTCACCTATTATGTGTTATGATCCGTTAACCCCGAAGTGACAATAATCAGGATACTTACCGATGATGACCGTAGTTTGAGGAGTTCAAGTATTCACTAAGTGTTAATACTTTGGTCCGGTACTCTATTAAAAGGAGGCCTTAATATCCCTTAGTTTCCAATAGGGCCCCACTGCCATGAGAGGGTAGGACAAAAGATGTCATGCAAGTTCTTTTCCATAAGCATGTATGACTATATTCGGAATACATGCCTACATTACATTGATGAACTGGAGCTAGTTCTGTGTCACCCTATGTTATAACTGTTGCATGAGGAATCACATCCGACATACTTATCCATCACTGATCCATTGCCTACGAGCTTTTCATATATTGATCTGGAGCCCGCTCGGGGCTCCGGAGAGGGGAATCCGTCGCCATCGTCACCATCAACCTTCCTCCATCACTAATTTCATGATGCTCACCGCCGTGCATGAGTAATTCCATCGTAGGCTTGCTGGACGGTGATGGGTTGGATGAGATTTATCATGTAATCGAGTTAGTTTTGTTAGGGTTTGATCCCTAGTATCCATTATGTTCTGAGATTGATGTTGCTATGACTTTGCTATGCTTAATGCTTGTCACTAGGTCCCGAGTGCCATGATTTCAGATATGAACCTATTATGTTTTCATGAATATATGCGAGTTCTTGATCCTATCTTGCAAGTCTATAGTCACCTATTATGTGTTATGATCCGTTAACCCCGAAGTGACAATAATCAGGATACTTACCACTCAAGGATAATCAGGATACCTATTATGTGTTCTTGATCCTATCTTGCAAGTCTATAGTCACCTATTATATGTCTAGAGTTAAAGGTGAACTTAAACTTATTAGTAAACATGCTTCTATGGTTACCACTCAAGTAGAACAAGTGCTTCAAGCTCAAAAATGATTTGCTCAATGAATTAAATAATAAGAAAAATGATAATGCTATTAGAGTTATGACTAGAGGGGGTAAAATGACTCAGGAACCTTTGTATCCTGAGGGTCACCCCAAGAGAATTGAGCAAGATTCTCAGAGAACTAATGTTGATGCACCTAGTTCTTCTAAGAAGCAGAAAAAGAAAATGATAGGACTTTGCATCCTTCTAGTGAACCTATTGTAGACATACCTAAGAATCCCAATGATATTTCTATTTCTGATGCTGAAACACAGTCTGGTAATGAACATGAACCTAGTGATAATGTTAATGATGATGTTCATGTTGATGCTCAACCTAGTAATTACAATGATGTAGAGATTGAACCTGCTGTTTGATCTTGATAAACCACAATCAAAGAATCAACCTTATGATAAGAGAGACTTCATTGCTAGGAAGCACGGTAAAGAAAGAGAGCCACGGGTTCAGAAACCCATGCCTTTTCCTCCTAAACCATCCAAGAAAAAGGATGATGAGGATTTTGAGCGATTTGCTGAAATGATTAGACCTATCTTTTTGCGTATGCATTTGACTGATATGCTTAAAATGAATCCTTATGCTGAGTATATGAAAGATATTGTTACTAATAAAAGAAAGATACCGAAAGCTGAAATTTCCACCATGCTTGCTAATTACACTTCTAAAGGTGAAATACGAAAGAAACTTGGAGATCCAGGAATACCAATTATACCATGCTCCATTAAAAGAAACTATGTTAAAACTGCCTTTTGTGATCTTGGAGCCGGTGTTAGTGTTATGCCTCTCTCTCTATATCGTAGATTTGAATTGAATAAGTTGACACCTACTGAAATATCTTTGCAAATGGCCGATAAATCAACCGCTATACCTGTCGGTATTTGCGAGGATGTGCCTGTTGTGGTTGCAAACGTTACTATTTTAACGAACTTTGTTATTCTTGATATTCCCGAGGACAATAGTATGTCTATTATTCCGGGAAGACCCTTTTTGAATACTGCAGGGGCTGTTATTGATTGCAACAAAGGCAATGTCACTTTTCATGTTAATGGTAATGAGCATACAGTACACTTTCTGAGGAAACAACCTCAAGTCCATAATATCAATTCTATTGGAAAAATTTCAACGATTACTATTGGAGGTTTTGAATTCCCTCTTCCTACTGTCAAGAACAAATATGATATTCTTATTGTTGGGGACGTGCACATCCCCTTTGAGGTAACCTAGTGTTATTCAAAATTTCTCCGGTTTCATGTGATTCGGAATGAGTTTGTTAACAAGACTTGATCAACCTTGTTAGTGGATTCCTTTTGACGAGCATGAGATGGATGAAGTTAGAAAGCACAACTTTTTGTACCTTTTTTTTAATTTCTGTTATTTAGTTTAAATAAAGCAAAAATAGTATTTTCTGTCTGTTTTCTGAATTATCCATGCAATAAAAAATACCCCGAAAATAAAAGTTCTCCAAATGTCCTAAAAATTAAATATGATTTTTTCTGGAATATTTAAGAATTATTGGCACTGAGAACACACCAGGGGGCCTCACCATGTGCCCACGAGGATGGAGGGCGCGCACTACCCCCCTAGGCGCGCCCGCTGCCTCGTGGACCCCACATGGGCCCCCTCCACTTATTCTTGCACCCACACACTTCGTCTTCCTCCAGAAAAAATCATCCACCAACTCAAACCCGAGTTCTAGCTCATCTTGCTGCCATTTTCGATCTCCTTCCTCAAAGCTCCATTCACAAAGCTGCTTTGGGGGATTGTTCTTCGGTGTGTGACTCCTCCAATGGTCCAATTAGTTTTTGTTCTAGTGCTTTATTTATTGCAAAATTTTGCTGCTTAGGTGACCCTGTTCTTGAGTTTGCATGCCAAATTTATTTGGTCCCAAGTAGCTCTAATGCATGATATGGCCTCTAGGCACTTGTAGGAGTAGTTGCTATCAATTTTGTTGAGTTTGGTTCACTTTTATTTTGAGTCACTAAAATTTTTAGAAATTTTTCATAGGAAGAAATATGTTTAGGAAAATGTACCAAGGTGGTTCCTCAAGGAAGCAAGGACCCAGGCCCGCGATACGTGAGCCGGACTATGAACTACCAAGAGAAGCTCAAGTGCGGCCTTGTGAATGGCCGTCAGAAGATTTTATGGTCCAAGCAGGAATTAAGGAGGAATTTGACGCGTATGTGCATAACGCTGATCTTGTGGACTTCGTGTCAGATAAGTGCCCGCAATACCGCTACCTAACTGATTCATTTGTGAGAAGGTTTAAATTTACATCATCACGTAATTCTCACACTATCCTATTTGATCTCTATGATAAATCTTATACCATGGACTTAGAAGATTTTAATACTGCTTGTAAACTCCCTCAGTGGTGTAGTGTTAGTGATCCTCGCAAATCTGAATTTAAAGACTTTCTGGCTAGTATCACTGTGGGGGAATCTAGAGAAATAACACGAGCTACCATAGGGAGCATTCATTTTCTTGCCATACATTATTTTGCTCTCTTCGTGGGTAGATGCATTAACGGTAAATATGAGGCATGCCACATGTGCGTTCCAAATCTTAGTGTCCTCAAGAGTGCGGTATTGGGTGATAAACAATACAACTTGGGGGCTATTGTTGCACGTAGGTTGCATCTTAATAGTTTAACTGGAGGCCTGTTTGGTGGAATTTATGCAACTCATGTAGCTAATTTTCTAGAGATACCCATTCATGAGAATGATATTGAGTTACCTCCTACTTATCTAGACTATAATGCTATGGTTCGTCATCAGTTTGTTGAGAGGAACGATCAGTTCCTCTAGTACCGACTAATCTTTGACAGACGGCGCACCGTCCATGTTGCTCTCCCTACTCCTGCTTTCTTTGACTTGCAGACAAAAGGGAGATATGTTATAACCAGGGAGGAGGCGAACGAGTACGAGAGGAGGACGGAGGTAGCCCGCCTCCAAGCTGTAGCCCGTGAGGCAATAGCTGCTGCATCTCAGTACGACCCCAGTTACAGCTTTGGATTTCCACCAGGCCAGCCATGGCCATAGACCAACTTAGGCCAAAAGCCTAAGCTTGGGGGAGTACATATCTCTCACCGACATTACATTCATGTTCACACACTCATGCTAGTTGTCGGTGTTCATACTTTTTCATTGTATCATCCATGCAAGTTTATTTCCTGTTTAAGCTTTCTTCTTGTGTGTTTGAAAAACCTAAATAAAAACCAAAAAAATAGTTGTAGCTTTTAGCTAGTTTACTCTCCATGCCTGTAGTTAGTAATTATTAAAAAGAAAACCCCAAAAGATTTCTCGTTCTTCTTTTGCTTGTTGGGAGCTTTCCCGTGTAAATAGTTTTATTTCTTTTCTTTGGGGGTCGAGAGGAGAAGACCTTAATGAAAATGTTGAGTGGCTCTCTTATGCATTATTGTTGATCTAACAAAGAGCGCATATTACCTTGTCTTCTCCCTTGAATTGAACTCTTGCAGATTCCAGCTTAGTCCAATGCACGTGCACTATTACTATTATCCACACTATTCGGTTGTGCAAGTGAAAGGCAATAATGACGATATATGATGGACTGATTAAGATGCGAAAAGCTGGTATGAACTCGACCTCTCTTGTTTTTGTAAATATGATTAGTTCATCATTCCTAATTCAGCCTATTATGAATGAAACATGTTTGCAATGACAATTAGAGATTATAGTTGCTCATGCCATGCTTAAGTAGCTAGGAGTTTATAATAGTTTACCTTGCGTGCCAACATGCTATTAGAATGGTTGTGATGTGGTATGATAGGGTGGTATCCTCCTTTGAACGATTCGAGTGGCTTGACTTGGCACATGTTCATGCATGTAGTTGAAACAAAATCAACATAGCCTCCACGATATTTATGTTCATGGTGAATTATATCCTACTCATGCTTGCATTCAGTGTTGATTAATTTTAGTGCATGTTCATGACTGTTGTCACTCTCTAGCTGGTCGCTTCCCAGTCTCTTTCTAGCCTTCACTTGTACTAAGCGGGAATACTGCATGTGCATCCACTTCCATAAACCCCAAAAGTTATTCCATATGAGTCCACCATACCTTCCTATATGCGGTATCTACCTGCCGTTCCAAGTAAATTTGTATGTGCCAAACTCTAAACCTTCAAACGGAATTCTGTTTTGTATGCTCGAATAGCTCATGTATCAACTAGGGCTGTCTGTATCTTCCATGCTAGGCGGGTTATTCTCAAGAGGAGTGGACTCCGCTCCTCACTCACGAGAAAATGAATGGTCACCGGGATGCCCAGTCCCATGCTCAAACCAAATCAAAATAATTGCAAACAAAACTCCCCCAGGATTGTTGTTAGTTGGAGGCACCCGTTGTTTCTGGCAAGCCATGGATTGATGCTTGTTGGTGGTGGGGGAGTATAAACTTTACCATTCTACTTGGGAACCGCATATAATGTGTGTAGCATGGAAGATATCGAGATCTCTCGGTTGTTATGTTGACAATGAAAGTATACCGCTCAAAATATTATTCATCTCTACTTCAAAACCGAGCTCTGGCACCTCTACAAATACCTGCTTCCCTCTGCGAAGGGCCTATCTATTTACTTCTATGTTGAGTCATCATCCTCTTATTAAAAAGCACTAGTTGGAGAGCACCGCTATCATTTGCATGTATTATTATTAGTTTACATTGAGTATGACTGTGACTGGATCTCTTTTACCATGAATTACAATTTCCAGTCAGCCCTTGATCTTCAGAGGTGCTCTGCATTTATGTTTTGAGGTCTCAGAAAGGACTAGCGAGATACCATCTTGTTATATCATATTATGATTGTTTTGAGAAAGTGCTGTCATCCGAGATTTACTATTATTGCCCGCTAGTTGATTATGTCATTGAGATGAGTAAACATGAGACCTAAATGTTATTGTAAATATGGTTAGTTCATAATCTTTGCTGAAAACTTGAATGCTGGCTTTACATATTTACAACAACAAGAGCAAACAGAGTTTGTAAAAGTTTTTCTTTATCACTTTTAGTTTATCAACTAAATTGCTTGAGGACAAGCAAAGGTTTAAGCTTGGGGGAATTGATACATCTCCATCGTATCTACTTTTCTAAACACTTTTGCCCTTGTTTTGGACTCTAACTTGCATGATTTGAATGGAACTAACCCGGACTGACGCTGTTTTCAGCAGAATTGCCATGGTGTTATTTTTGTGCAGAAATAAAAGTTCTCGGAATGACCTGAAAATCAACGGAGAATATTTGTGGAATATATAAAAAATACTGGCGAAGAAATCAAGGCCGGGGGCCCAGACGCTGTCCACGAGGGTGGGGGCGCGCCTACCCCCTAGGCACCCCCTGCCTCGTGGGCTCCCTGGTGCTCCACCGACCTCAACTCCAACCCTATATATTCACGTTTGGGGAGAAAAAAAATCAGAGCGAAGGGTTCATCGCGTTTTACGATATGGAGCCGCCGCCAAGCCCTAATCTCTCTCGGGAGGGCTGATCTGGAGCCCGCTCGGGGCTCCGGAGAGGGGAATCCGTCGCCATCGTCACCATCAACCTTCCTCCATCACTAATTTCATGATGCTCACCGCCGTGCATGAGTAATTCCATCGTAGGCTTGCTGGACGGTGATGGGTTGGATGAGATTTATCATGTAATCGAGTTAGTTTTGTTAGGGTTTGATCCCTAGTATCCATTATGTTCTGAGATTGATGTTGCTATGACTTTGCTATGCTTAATGCTTGTCACTAGGTCCCGAGTGCCATGATTTCAGATATGAACCTATTATGTTTTCATGAATATATGCGAGTTCTTGATCCTATCTTGCAAGTCTATAGTCACCTATTATGTGTTATGATCCGTTAACCCCGAAGTGACAATAATCAGGATACTTACCGATGATGACCGTAGTTTGAGGAGTTCAAGTATTCACTAAGTGTTAATACTTTGGTCCGGTACTCTATTAAAAGGAGGCCTTAATATCCCTTAGTTTCCAATAGGGCCCCACTGCCATGAGAGGGTAGGACAAAAGATGTCATGCAAGTTCTTTTCCATAAGCATGTATGACTATATTCGGAATACATGCCTACATTACATTGATGAACTGGAGCTAGTTCTGTGTCACCCTATGTTATAACTGTTGCATGAGGAATCACATCCGACATACTTATCCATCACTGATCCATTGCCTACGAGCTTTTCATATATTGATCTTTACTTATTTATTTTTCCGTTGTTACTGTTACAATCACTATAAAACCAAAACTATTACTTTGCTACCGTTACTGCTACTATCATATTACTTTGCTACTAAATACTTTGCTGCATATATTAAGTTTCTAGGTGTGGTTGAATTGACAACTCAACTGCTAATACTTACGAATATTCTTTGGCTCCCCTTGTGTCGAACCAATAAATTTGGGTTGAATACTCTACCCTCAAAAACTGTTGCGATCCTCTACACTTGTGGGTTATCAAGACTATTTTCTGGCACCGTTGCCGGGGAGCATAGCTCTATTCTTTGAGTCACTTGGGATTTATATCTGCTGATCACTATGAAGAACTTGAAAGATAAAAGAACCAAGATTTTTCCCTCAACCACGAGGGGAGGTAAGGAACTGCCATCTAGCTCTGCACTTGATTCGCCTTCTGTTTTGAGTAAACTTGCGACACCTACACCTGCTATTCATTCTGATATGTCGCATGTTATTGATGATGCCACTTCTGCTTTGCATGATACTTATGATGGAACTACTTCTATGCTTGATAATACTGTGCCATTAGGTGAATTTCTTGATGAACAACTTGCTAGGGTTAGAGAGAATGAAATTATTGAAACTCATAATATTGATGAAAGTGATGACGAAGATTCTCCCCCTAGATATGAATTGCCTGTTGTTCCTGAGGGTTATTTTATGGATGCAGAAACTGCTAGAGACTTCTTAGCTTGCAATGATAGATATGATCTTAAGAAATTATTAGCTAAGCTTAAAGAAAAATCTTTGAATGCTAGAATGAAATATGACCCTGCTTTTGCTACTTCACCTATCTTTATTTCCGATAAGGATTATGATTTCTTTGTCGATCCTGAGTTAATTACTTTGGTTGAATCTGATCCTTTTTATGGCTATGAATCTGAAACTGTTGTGGCACATCTTACTAAATTAAATGATATAGCCACCCTGTTCACTAATGATGAGAAAACTCGCTATTACTTTATCCTTAAGTTGTTTCCGTTCTCATTAAAGGGTGATGTTAAAACATGGTTTAATTTCCTTGATCCTGGTTGTGTGCGTAGTCCCCAGGATATGATTTATTACTTCTCTGCTAAATATTTCCCCGCTCATGACAGACAATCCGCCTTAAGGGAAATATATAATTTTGTGCAAATTGAAGAAGAGAGTCTCCCACAAGCTTGGGGGAGGCTTCTCCAATTACTTAATGCTTTGCCTGATCATCCTCTCAAGAAAAATGAAATACTTGATATCTTTTATAATGGACTAACTGATGCTTCCAGAGACCACCTGGATAGTTGTGATGGTTGTGTTTTCAGGGAAAGAACAGTTGATCAAGCTGAATTGCTATTGAATAATATGTTGAGTAATGAAAATGATTGGACACTTCCTGAACCAACTCCTAAGCCAACTTCGAAGAAAAGGGGTATTCTATTTCTCAGTCCTGAAGATATGCAAGAGGCAAAGAAATCTATGAAAGAAAAAGGTATTAAAGCTGAAGATGTTAAGAATTTACCACCTATTGAAGAAATACATGGTCTTGATAACCCGACACAGGTAGTAAAGGTAAATTCTCTCTATAGATTTGATGAAGGTGATATCCCTCGTTATAAGTCTGCTAGCCAATGCTTAGATGAGTTTGATAATTTTATTGTGAAACAAGAAAACTTCAATGCTTATGTTGGTAGACAATTGAAACGCAATGCTGATATTCTTGAACACTTGAGTGATTATATGTCTAGAGTTAAAGGTGAACTTAAACTTATTAGTAAACATGCTTCTATGGTTACCACTCAAGTAGAACAAGTGCTTCAAGCTCAAAAATGATTTGCTCAATGAATTAAATAATAAGAAAAATGATAATGCTATTAGAGTTATGACTAGAGGGGGTAAAATGACTCAGGAACCTTTGTATCCTGAGGGTCACCCCAAGAGAATTGAGCAAGATTCTCAGAGAACTAATGTTGATGCACCTAGTTCTTCTAAGAAGCAGAAAAAGAAAATGATAGGACTTTGCATCCTTCTAGTGAACCTATTGTAGACATACCTAAGAATCCCAATGATATTTCTATTTCTGATGCTGAAACACAGTCTGGTAATGAACATGAACCTAGTGATAATGTTAATGATGATGTTCATGTTGATGCTCAACCTAGTAATTACAATGATGTAGAGATTGAACCTGCTGTTTGATCTTGATAAACCACAATCAAAGAATCAACGTTATGATAAGAGAGACTTCATTGCTAGGAAGCACGGTAAAGAAAGAGAGCCACGGGTTCAGAAACCCATGCCTTTTCCTCCTAAACCATCCAAGAAAAAGGATGATGAGGACTTTGGGTGATGGCGAGAGCACACTGTTTTGGGAAGATGGATGGCTTGACGATTTTCACATCTAGGAGGTAGCGCCAAGGGTACATTCATAGGTCCCGATGAGGGTTCGACGCACACGACGTGTGTGCTCGGCCATCAATAACCAGGATTGGGCTAGAGATATTGGGCTTGAGCTGGAGCTTGAAACCATACTAGAGTACTTGACCTGTGGACGCGGGTGGTGGGAGTAGCCCTTCGAGAAGGAACCACCGACGAAATAAGATGGTCCTGGGAGAGATAAGGCGACTTCTCCGTCTGATCAGCATATGCGGCAAAGTTCGCCGGCCAAGAAGTTGTCCCTACTGCTGATTTTACTTGGAAGCCTCATGCACCTTTGCGATGCCGGTTCTTTTCCTGGCTAGCACTCCGAAACAGATGCTCGACGTCATATAGACTATCAAGGAGGGGTCTACCTCACCAAGACTCCTGCCCATTGTGCCATCAGGAAGAGGAAACCATGGTTCACATACTTATGACATGTGTTCGCTAGAGAAGTATGGTTCCGAGCGTATGTGCCGATGAGGATGCTGACATAGGCTCCCACCGCTGAATATACACTCCAACTGTGGTGTTTGAATAAAGTCAAGGAGGGGCAGAAGATGAAGAATGACATCACAATTTTGCTACTAGTGCTCTTGGAACTATGGAAACATCGCAATGCAGTTTTATTCGACGGTGCAACTCCGGATACTAAAGAGGTATCTCGCCGAGTGGAGCTTGAAGGGAGGGCTTGGCGTGCAGCTAGATTGATAAAAGGAGATATCAATGAGTTCTTAGGATAGATGGACGCATGGGCAAGTATCGAGTAGTTCGGTTACATCTTTTGTTTAGGTGGACATGTGGATGTACGGGTGCCCTTATGTGTAAGTGATTGCCTATATCCCTTTCTCCTCTTTAATAGTACTCTCTCCATAAAGAAATATAAGAGCATTTAGATCATTAAAGTGGTGATCTAAACACTCTTATATTTCTTTACAGAGGGAGTAGATGATACGCATGCTACACGTATTTGTGAAAAAATAGGCAATAAGAAGAACACATATTTGATCAACAAGAATTTTCCATCATATGAGAGTAGGGTGGAACATCCTCAGTAGTGGATTGTGTATTGTATTGTGAAGGAAATCAGAAATCTACATACAAAGATCATAATGTAGGCTAAAGTTAATTAGAGCATCTCCAACAGCCGCAAAACGCGTCGCACGCTAAAAACTACTTTATCGTGAGCCCATCGCCTGATTTGGCGCGGCGGGCAACGCTGGCTCCAGTAGCGCGCAAAAATGCAGCGCGCACGACTCTCGCACAAACAATATATGCATTCCAAACACAAGCAAAAATATCAACACAAACAAAATAAATCAACAATAAATAGTTCAATTTCGTTATTACAACTCAAACAAATAGTTTATCGTTCAATACAACAAATAGTTCAATATAACACAACAAATAGCTCAACAATACAACATCGAACGCACAAATCATGATACTATTTGTCGCCCATTTCATGCCCGTCACTCCTCAATGAGATCCTCCTGAAGATCATCATGCGCTGCGGGACGTCGAATGGCATGATAGGAGGCAACAAAACAGGCCACCCTTTCAACCCTCCATCGCACTCGCACGAGATGTCCCAAGAGCTCATACTGAGAGTAGTTTATATCTTGACCACGCTCATTCTCGATGATCATGTTGTGCATGATCACAGAAGCGTGCATGATGTACCAAAGCATTTTTTGACCCCAAAATCTAGCCGGTCCTCTCACAATAGCAAATTGGGCTTGGAAAATCCCAAAAGCTCTCTCCACATATTTTCTAGCCGCCGCTTGAGCATTGTGGAAATCAAGATTTTTCTTACCTTCTGATTTTTTCAACGGCTTCACAAATGTTTGCCACTTTGGGTAGATGCCATTTGCAAGATAATAGGCATAGTTGTATGTACGACCATTTTCTACAAACTGCACCGGTGGCAAATCACCATTTGTAATCTTATTCATCAGTGGTGACCGATGGACACCATTGATGTCATTCAAAGATCCAGGCATTTCAAAGAAAGCATGCCAAATCCAAGTCTCTTGATCGGCCACCAATTCAAGGGTTATAGTGGAACCCTTTTTTGGTCTTGGAATTTCCCATGCCATGCCTTTGGATCTATAGAGCCAAGCATACATGGGAAGCCGCAAGCTTTGTTCATCTCCAATAGCCATGCACGTCTTCAGCATTGGGAGATCTCAAATACTCCTGGCCAAACACTTGCACAATTCCGATTGCGAAGCGCTTTACACACATGATGGTTTGGCTCACCCATAGCCAAGTGATCATCAACTAGATCAGCCTGGATAACGTATGCCAACATACGCAAAGCGGCTATCACCTTCTGAAAGGTGCTATGCCCGAGCTCTCCGGCGACATTCCTCCTTTGCTGAAAAACCCGGTCATGGCTCGCTAGTTTCTCGGCAATGCGCCTGAACAACTCGGTGCTCATCCTAAACCGGCGACAAATGTATGACTTCGGGTATGTGGGATTCTCCATGCAATAGTGCCTCATCAATCTGTTATGGGCATCGATCCTATCCCTCCAAATTTGCTGCCAACCCATAACCTAACCACCGTGCTTCGGTTTTTTATTGATGTGCATAGCTAGGATCATTGCAAGATCCTCCTCCTCTTCCATATCAAATTCTTCTTTAGAAGAATCATACAACGAACTCATCTACAATGTGAATACTAGGCTATAAAAACTACAATCAACATGCACCAAATTCATGAAGCTTGAGCAATACATACCTTACGGGCGCCGAGTGGCAGCGAGCGGCCGCACGCTATTCGTCGGAGGACCGCCGCACACGAGGGGCAGTGGTGACTACAGGGAGGCGGAGGAAGCCTCCGCGGTGCGAGGATAGGCTAGGGAAGCGCCGGAACGGTCGCCGGGCGGCAGCGCCGCCGCAGATGGATGGTGTGACGCCCCGAGACTGTTGCGCCAGGTGTCTTCTAGTTATTCACCGTCGTTGCCTTGTCATTCACTTGCGTCTGCATCTTGTCATTGCATCATGTGCATTGCATCATCATGTTTTTGAAACTTGCATCCGTCCGGCTTTCCCCGTTCTCTCCGCTGTCCGTTCTGAGCCCAGACACACTTGCACGCGCCCGCGGCACGTCCGAAATATTATTTTATAAGTGGCCGGAAAATTTTCTCGGAATGGGTTGAAAGTTGGCATGTGGTGTTGTTATGTTGTAGGTAGGCCGCCTACCAAGTTTCATCGCATTCGGAGTTCGTTTGATAGCCCAACGGATAACTATAGCGACATTATAGTCGGTCAAACGTCGGACGTTTTCGGTCTCCGGAAACGGTTGCCGGGCTACCTTCTTTCCTCTCCTCTCAGCCCAAGGCTTTCTGCACAGCTCACTACCACTCACCGCCAGGCCCTGAAACCCCTCTTTGCACAGTGCATCGAACCCCTCGCGAGCGCCCGGAAGTTGTCCCGAACCCGACCCGGGGAGTCGTCACCGTTGAGTCCGGAACATCCCCAAACGTCTACAAAACATCTTTGTTTTTCTTGTTTGGACTCCCTATCTATTTTTCCCGGCCGTCTGATTATGATCGGAGGGACGGATTTACCCCTGACCAAAACCACTTGCTATATATATTAGCCTAACCTAGACCAAATCCCTAATTCCTAGGGATCCATCCGACCGCCGCCACTCACTTCCTCAGATTCCATGCCGAACCAATCGCTGCATCCCTCCCGGTCCAAAACTCCAGCCAACCGAAGCCACAACCTTCTCCTCCTCGAATCCGCCACCACCACCCTCAAATCCCACATCGGGATCCTCCCGGATCCCCTTCTCCCTCCGCCGACAAGCATCACCAGCAGGTGCTCTCCACGCCATGGAAGCCACCGCAGGCCTCCACCTCGACCACCGCCGCCATGGAGCAGCTGAAGGAAATATGCCCTAGAGGCAATAATAAAGTTATTATTTATTTCCTTATATCATGATAAATGTTTATTATTCATGCTAGAATTGTATTAACCGGAAACATAATACATGTGTGAATACATAGACAAACAAAGTGTCACTAGCATGCCTCTACTTGACTAGCTCGTTAATCAAAGATGGTTATGTTTCCTAACCATGAACAAGGAGTTGTTATTTGATTAACGAGATCACATCATTAAGTGAATGATCTGATTGACATGACCCATTCCATTAGCTTAGCACCCGATCGTTTAGTATGTTGCTATTGCTTTCTTCATGACTTATACATGTTCCTATGACTATGAGATTATGCAACTCCCGTTTACCAGAGGAACACTTTGTGTGCTACCAAACGTCACAACGTAACTGGGTGATTATAAAGGAGCTCTACAGGTGTCTCCAAAGGTACATGTTGGGTTGGCGTATTTCGAGATTAGGATTTGTCACTCCGATTGTCGGAGAGGTATCTCTGGGCCCTCTCGGTAATGCACATCACTTAAGCCTTGCAAGCATTGCAACTAATGAGTTAGTTGCGGGATGATGTATTACAGAACGAGTAAAGAGACTTGCCGGTAACGAGATTGAACTAGGTATTGGAATACCGACGATCGAATCTCGGGTAAGTAACATACCGATGACAAAGGGAACAACGTATGTTGTTAGGCGGTCTGACCGATAAAGATCTTCGTAGAATATGTAGGAGCCAATATGAGCATCCAGGTTCCGCTATTGGTTATTGACCGGAGACATGTCTCGGTCATTTCTACATTGTTCTCGAACCCGTAGGGTCCGCACGCTTAAGGTTACGATGACAGTTATATTATGAGTTTATGCATTTTGATGTACCGAAGTTTGTTCGGAGTCCCGGATGTGATCACGGACATGACGAGGAGTCTCGAAATGGTCGAGACATAAAGATTGATATATTGGAAGCCTATATTTGGATATCGGAAGTGTTCCGGGTGAAATCGGGATTTTACCGGAGTACCGGGAGGTTATCGGAACCCCCCGGGTGGTACATGGGCCTTAGTGGAAGAAGAGGAGAGGCGGCCAGGGCTGGGCCGCGCGCCCCTCCCCCCTAGTCCGAATAGGACAAGGAGAGAGGGGCCCGGCGCCCCCTTCCTTCTCTCTCTCTCTTTTCCCACCTCGCGAATCCTATTCCAACTAGGATTGGGGGAGAAGTCCTACTCCCAGAGGGAGTAGGACTCCTCCTGGCGCGCCCTATGATGGCCGGCCGGCCTCCCCCTCTTGAACCTTTATATACTGAGGCAGGGGCGCCCCTAGACACACAAGTTGATCCACGTGATCATATTCTTAGCCGTGTGCGGTGCCCCCTTCCACCATAGTCCTCGATAATATTGTAGCGGTGCTTAGGCGAAGCCCTGCAACGGTAGTACATCAAGATCGTCACCACGTCGTCGTGCTGACGGAACTCTTCCCCGACACTTTGCTGGATCGGAGTCCGGGGATCGTCATCGAGCTGAACGTGTGCTAGAACTCGGAGGTGCCGTAGTTTCGGTGATTCATCGGTCGGGCCGTGGAGACGTACGACTACATCAACCAAACGCTTTCGTTGTCGATCTACAAGGGTACGTAGATCATACTCTCCCCTCTCGTTGCTATGCATCACCATGATCTTGCGTGTGCGTAGGAATTTTTTTGAAATTACTACGTTTCCCATCAGTGGCATCCGAGCCTAGGTTTTATATGTTGATGTTATATGCACGAGTAGAACACAAGTGAGTTGTGGGCGATATAAGTCATACTGCTTACCAGCATGTCATACTTTGGTTCGGCGGTATTGTTGGACGAAGCGGCCCGGACCGACATTACGCGTACGCTTACGCGAGACCGGTTCTCCCGACGTGCTTTGCACATAGGTGGCTTGTGGGTGACAGTTTCTCCAATTTTAGTTGAATCGAGTGTGGCTACGCCGGGTTCTTGCGAAGGTTAAAACAGCACCAACTTGACAAACTATCGTTGTGGTTTTGATGCGTAGGTGAAAGTGCGTTATATCGACTAGAGGGGGGGGTGAATAGGCGATTTTTATGAAAGTCTTCAAAACGTGAGAGTTATGAAGACAAACAGTGAAGATTGTGCCTATTACTAAGCAGCGGAAGTTAGATTACACTAGGGCAGCCATGGTCATGTATTCAATTGAGTGAAAGCACAATGACAAACAGCTTCAGTGTAATAAGGATCAGGTAGGAAGAAGTTATGAAGCCAAACAGATCATACATTCATGTTGTGAAGATAAAAGATAAAGCAAGCATGCAATGGCTTCACAATGAATAACAGTAAGTCAAAGGAAGTGAAGATGAAACCAGTGACACGTTGAAGACAATGATTTGTTGGACCAGTTCTAGTTGCTGTGACAACTGTACGTCTGGTTGGAGCGGCTAGGTATTTAAACCAAAGGACACACAGTCCCGGACACCCAGTCAAGGACACTTAGTCCAAGACACCCAGTCCTCACCGTATTCTCCTTGAACTAAGGTCACACAGACCTCGTCCAATCACTCGTGGTAAGTCTTCAGGCGACTTCCAAACCTTCACAGACTTCGTTCACTGGCAATCCACAATTTCTCTTGGATGCTCTGAACGCGACGCCTAACCGTCTGGAGGATGCACAGTCCTCAAGTGTAATAAGTCTTCAGATCACTCAGACACGAAGACTTAAGTGATGCCCAATTTACTCTGGCTCTGGGTGGTTAGGGCTTTTCTCCTCGCTAGGAATTTTCTCTCAAAGGCTTCGAGGTGGGTTGCTCTCAAACGACAAAAGCCGTGTACTGAAATCTGAGCAGCCAACCGTTTATGGTTGTGGGGGTGGGCTATTTATAGCCACTTGGCAACCCGACCTGATTTGTCCGAAATGACCCTGGGTCACTAAGGAACTGACACGTGTACCAACGGTCGAATTTTGAACTCACACGGTAACTTTACTTGGGCTACAAGTAAAGCTGACTTGTCTGACTCTGGACAAGATTTGCTCTCATAGTCTTCGCTCGAAGACATAGGATTTGAATTAGGCATCACTTCAGTCATTCTGACTGGTTCTCTTGGACCCCACTTAACAGTACGGTGGTTCCTATGACACAACATGAAAGAAATAAAACTACGAAGGATCTAAGTCTTCGAGTTCCATAAGCTTCATAGGGAGTCTTCTCATGTCATTGTCTTCAATATGAATATCTTCATAAACCACCATTGTCTTCAATGTCTTCGTACATTTTTAGGGGTCATCTCTGGTAGTAAAACCGAATCAATGAGGGACTTCTACCTGTGTTTTCCTGCAATTCTCACAAACACATTAGTCCCTCAACTAGGTTTGTCGTCAATACTCCAAAACCAACTAGGGGTGGCACTAGATGCACTTACAATCTCCCCTTTTTTGGTGATTGATGACAAACTAGTTGAAGTTTTCAACGGGGAACATAATTTGTGAAATTGTAAAGGAATTGTCTTCATAAGTTGCAAGGGCTCCCCCTGAAGATGTGCTTATAAGTAATTTGCTTCTTGAATGCAAATGCACATGGCAGGTTGTACTTGTGGAGATCCACTTCAACTTATGATGACAATCCACCATGCATGTGAAAGTGTATGAAGATAATGACATGCATAATGGAAAATGGACGTCTGGAGAATGAGATGAGTGCGGAATTTATCTTCGCAAAACGGAGTGACAAACAGGTAGCAGACGACCATCAAGGCTAAGTGTTACAACTCAATGAAGCAAATGTAGCAAAAACGGGAGTTGTAAGCACGAAGCAAAATGTAGCAAAATATGAAGGCACCCGCCCATAGTGACCCGCTTGAAGACTATAAACATCATATGCTTCTCCCCCTTTTGTCAGTGATGACCAAAAAGGTTTGAAGACATAGAGGTTTCTACGCGTTCCCAGGCGCAGCAGGGTCGGTGGAGTTGTTTGGTGGCGGTGCAGACGAGCTTGGTGCAGATTCGACGCGTGTTGAAGCAGGTGGAGATGATGTCGCATCGTCTTCTTCTTCAATAATCCGGGCAGACACGGTGGCAGCAGAAGAAGAGAACTCTGACTCTTCAAGTGATGGTGTGCTTCGCATCACAGCTTTTCTTGGAGGCGTGGAGTCAAATTTGAATCTCTCTTTGAAGCCATCCTCATGCAGGTCAGCTTCAGTGCACATCATGGTGAGGCCTTTCCAAGTGCGGCGACAGGTCTCGTGTGCGACAAATGCATTCTTGGTTGCCAGATTTCTGATGCGATTGACGTCTTGCATGACGCTTCTCATCTGCCTCTTGAGCCCGTCGTGATGCCTATCTTGCTTTTGGTGAAGAGCCACAAGAAGCTCTCGGTCATTGAGTGCACGAGCGCGCTTCTTGGGTCTCTTTGCAGCTGTGCTGTTAGTGGCTTCAGTTGATGCAGGGGCAGGTGTGGTGCCAGCCATTGGATACACTCAGGAGAGAGCTTCAACACCTTCAATATTTTGAGTGAAGCTCTGGTGTTCTTCATTCTGAAGACTTAATGGTTGCTTGGCAGGCTCTGGATATATTGCTTCAGCAGATGTGTCTACATCTGGCAAAAATATCCTATGATTGCGGGCTGAGGGTTGATAGGAGATTGCAGAGTGAAGCTTGATCAGCCTCATAACCCAAGGAGCATAGAATTTCAATCCAAACAATTCTGAGGCAGACGCTGCAAGTTGACGGATGAAGAGATCCTGTGCGTTGAAGCATTTGCCATGAAGAATGCAGAAGATGAGAGTCTTCATTGCACCTTCAATTGTTGCATATCGAGAGTGTCCCTTTACGGGCCAGAGAGTCCGCCTTATGATGTGATATATTGTTCTGGGCAGGTACTCTAAGTCTTCAACGAAGAACCTAGTTGGATAGGGTGCATTAGGAGGCAATGGCTTCATCATTGAGAGCATCTCACTCATATCTGGCTCAGGACGCTGAAATATGCTCTCAATTGCTTCAGCATGGAGTTGGCAGCCTTCTTCAAAGAATTCGCCAGGAGTGGGAAGGCCGGTAAGCTCAATTATGTCGAAAGCATTGGCTTCATGATGGACATTGCCGGTCATCCACTCCAGGACCCATGTCTTCGGATCTCTGTTATAGCCTTTGATATGCAGGGTGGCATAGAACTGGAGCAGAAGCTCTTCGTTCCAGTGCTCTTCATCAGTGATAAACAGCAGCAGACCCACTTGCTTGAAGCAATCCAATGCTTCTTCCAGACCAGGCAGACCAGCAACAGCTTCAACCTCAAGGCGCTTGTGAGGAAAGATGCGGCCTTGGTTGTATAGGATGCATGAATAATAGCTGCGCTGTTGATAGCTCCAGAACCTATCTGATACAATCCGTTCCCTTGAATAAGGGTTCTTGGAGCTGTCGAAAAACGTGTTGTCTGTCCTGAAGCCGTTGATGTTGAAGGAGCCAGGAGCTGATGCAGAACCTGGGAACCTTGGCAGTCGTGGGATCGGCTTCTGGACCTGGGCCTGTGCGCAATATGATAGTTGAATTGGGGACCCGCAGCAGACTCAGGCACAGAAGGTTCAGGAGCAGTAGCTTCAGTGTCTTCTGAAGCTGTTGTTGGGGAGGGCTCCACATTTGCTTCATTGTTTGTGGTAGCCTCAACATTTGCCGCCTCCACACGTGTAGTGGGAGGGACGAACTCAGGCACGTTCTCCTGGAGAACTGCTTCTTGTTGGTGCGGGGGAGTTGGAGCTTGTGGTATTTCTGCATGCTCTTCGGCTGATGCAGCCGGAATGTCGTCAGCAGCCTGAGCCCTTGGCCCTTTGCGAAGCCTATGGTATGTAGGCGACGCTGGTGGAGTTGCAGTGGGCTGGGGCTCATTATCTTCCTCCTGTGGGCGATCTGCGCACGATGCATCTTGTGTGATTGGCGTCAATGGACGACCAATGCTGATCAGTTCGCTTGTCTCAAGCTGAGGAAGGGCTGCATCACCTTGTACATTGTCTTGGAGACCAATGTCTTCAGCAGCGTTGTGGTCGGCTGCCGGAATGTCTTCAGCGTGCGGAGCCTCTGTGAAGGCAGGCTCATGCACAGTCAACTAACGATCTGCGTCAGGATAGCGGACGGAGAGGGGTTCAACTATCAAGGGCTCCGTGGGAGCAGCCCGAGATTTCTTGGTCTTGCGCTTCTTGATGGTGGGGTCAGAAGGAGAGGCTTCAGAGTGTTTCCTCTTCTTAGCTTCAGCCTCTGCAGTCCGTGTCTTCTTGAGCTGTGAGGCGGTTGATCGACTCTTTGGCTTCGAGCCAGTCGTTGCAGTGGGGAAGACAATCGGAGCAGTTTCTGACCTTGGCGCCTCTGGTTCAGGCACAACAGGCTTCTTTTTCTTCTTCGAGGCCATCCTGGGGTCAATGCCGGGACGCCCAAGTGCCTTGCGCTTCTCGGCCTCATTGTAGGCCTGCACGCAGCGATCAGCCAGAGTCTTCATGCGCTCTCGCGAGCCTTGAGCTTCGGCACGCGTCTTCAGAAAGTTCTCTTTCAGCTCGTGCAACATGATCTTGAAGTCTTTCACTTCTTGCACGCTGAGCTTGGCCACGTGCTTCTTGAACTGAGCCTTTTCATAATCAATTTTCTGCTTCAGTTCTACAATGCGTTGGGCTATTGCAAGTTCTGAAGCAATTGCGCCTTGAAAGGCAACGCTGAGGCCTATGGGCAGCTGCAGATCGTCAAAGCTGATGTCCGGTGAGGCAAACCATTCATCGATGAAATTGTGGATGATGGTGACATCAAACAGAGGCAGATTGTTGAAGATTTCAGCCTCCTCCTTGCTCTTGATGAGCTGCTCAAGAGCATCATCTCCAAGATCTTCATCGCTTGAGAGATCAATGGTTTCACACCGCAGAATGGCAGCAGCTGTGAGCTCTTTGCCTGTGTGTGGCTGAGGCTTCTTGGCTTCTTGGGGCTTGGAGACTCGTGATAAGTCTTCAGACTGCACACTGGCTTCAGGAGGTGCAGTTGCCAATGGCTTCGCTCTTGAGATTTGGGGAGAAGCGGCTGGCTTTGAAGCTTTTGGCTTCTTCTGCTTTGGCTTCGGCGCAGCAGGGGCGTCATCAGACTCAGTATCTGCTGGAGGGTCATTCACGGCAGTCCCTTGGACTAGGATGCGGGTGATGAGGCCTGCAAGATTGGCATACGGCCCGATGATATTGGGATCGGCGTCGCGTGTGCCATCTGCCCTTGGTGAGGAGGGACCAGGGTTGAAGTCAAGCCCAAATTTCTTCTTGTTTTGCTTTGCAGAGTTCTGAGCAAATTGGAAGTTGCGCTTGAACAGATTGTCATCGCGACACCAGAGAAGTGGTGACGGATGTGCTTCAGCTGGCTGTGGTCCTCTCACCATGCATGGATAGAAGCCTTGAGCAATGGCTTCGTCTCTGGACCTGGGTACGAGATTTTTGTATAATACGTCTCCCCATGATCTCTTGATGGCGCACTTTTCGGCATATTCCTGAGTGACGAAGCGGTATTGAAACCATTGCTCTGCCCAATATCTTCGAATCCATTGGATTCGTGTCTTGCGCTGACCATAGCTTTCTTTAGGATCAGTTTTGTACATCTCTGCCAATTCATCAGGCAGATCTTTGGATGTTCCACCATGTTGCTGTCTGCCTCCCTTCCTTGCTGCTGTTTCTGAAGCCATGAATCTTAACTTGGAAGGCTTCAAGATGTTCAAAGGCTTCAAAGGTTTCCTTTTGCTTGACCAACAAGAACTGGCTTCAGGAGAGTTGATGTGATGCTGCAAGTACTCTGCAAATGAATGCAGACTATGAGATCCAAAGGATTCTCCCACAGACATGTACCTGTGACAGCATTAAGGTGCGAGGGAAGGGGAAGAGGTCATATGCATTCTCAGAAGATTTTGAAGATAAATCGGTTTAGAAGACATTGACCTCATTGTGCGAAGACATTCACTTATAGATAAGAAGTTGGTTCCAGATTTGTACGAACCCATAGATCAGTACAAGTGAGGAATCTAACTGCTTTATGAAGCACAAGTGAATATACTAGGCATGTTATGAGATGCAGCGAGAGATCTAACTGGTGTGAAGACAAACTTCTTATGGTAGAAAGTGACAGAACCAAGAGATCAAAAGAGGCTGTAAAAAGAAGTTTTATTTACCACACTGGAACTGCTAGACGGAAGGAAGTTGATGCTGAGCAGTTCAGTCCTCCGTGCCCTAACTTGGCGACAGAAAACACCTACGGCGACGGCGGAGAGGACGATGTCCGCGGTCGGCGTGAGGACGGCGTTGGAGAGGTTGCGGCAGTGAAGCGCTTCATCTCCGGCGTCGTCGAGTGCTAGCGGTGGCGCTAGGGTTCGTGCGAGGGTGGAAGAAGGAGATAATGACCGCGGTAAGTGTGAATTTATAGACTCAGAGGCGTCACTGTGCTATTACGCAGGTGCCCCTGGCGGTTCGCATTTGAGGCACGCATGGCCAGTTAGAGGAAGATTGGGGTTTGTTCCACGTCCCACGCACGCCTAAATTGTCGGGCGGTCGTTCCTGCTTCTCCGGATCTTATGTGGAGGAATGAGCATAAAAAAACGGACTTTTATGGTTGTCTCTATGTCTTCGTCTGACAAGGACACAGTGAAGACATTCGACAGTTCCAACAGAATGCATATGACTTGGAGAGATAGAGTTTGAGATAGAAAGCATAGAGAGGTTAGGGTCCGATCACATTCACTTAGTTCAAAAGATTCAACCAAGAAGACATAGCTATAAGTGAATGCTGTAGAGGACAGAACATCAGTACATATATATATATCTATTTAATCAACGCAGTGAAGATAATCATGAAGACATATTGAGATTGAAGCCAAACCAAATGTGAAGACATTGCGAGGTAACGCCATGAGTGAAACACTTCAGAATGGAACGTTTGGTGGTGGCGTTACCCACTGTATAGGAAGTATTAGACCCAGACACGGCGCACAATTATCGTGGCGCTCCGAAGTCAAATTCCACATTAATGTATTCACACTTAGAATGTATGTCTTCATTGATTGAAGATATACGTTACTTCGTGTGTTGCACATCTAAGTCATCAATATGCATAAGTGTTAGGATGTGTGCCTTCTCACAGGACATTTGAGGATTCCAAGATATTTAGCTCACACCGTAACTTGCAAAACCTCTTCTCATCCAAGGGCTTGGTGAAGATATCTGCCAATTGCTCTTCAGTGCTGACGTGTATGATATCAATGTCTTCCTTCACAACGTGATCTCTGAGAAAGTGATGGCGAATTTCAATGTGCTTTGTCTTCGAGTGCTGAACTGGGTTGTTGGCAATCTTGATGGCGCTTTCGTTGTCGCAGTAAAGTGGCACTTGCTTCAGATGAATGCCATAATCCTTGAGTGTTTGCTTCATCCACAGAAGCTGAGCGCAGCAAGATCCAGCAGCAATGTATTCAGATTCAGCAGTGGAGAGAGATACACAGTTCTGCTTCTTTGAAGACCAACATACAAGTGATCGTCCCAGAAAGTGACATGTGCTTGATGTAGACTTGCGATCAACTTTGTCACCAGCATAATCAGCATCCGAAAATCCAACCAAATCAAACTCTGAGCCCTTTGGATACCATAATCCTAGAGTTGGGGTGTGAGCCAAATATCTAAGAATTCGCTTCACAGCCAAGTGATGCGACTCCTTTGGTGCCACTTGAAATCGAGCACACATGCAAACACTAAGCATGATATCTGGCCTAGATGCACATAAATAAATCAAAGACCCAATCATGGAGCGGTATACCTTTTGATCGAACTCTTTACCATTGTCGTCAGGACCTAGATGATGTTTGGCTGGCATTGGTGTTGTGAAGCCTTTGCAATCTTGCATACCAAACTTCTTCAGGCACTCTTTAAGATATTTCTCTTGAGATATGAAGATGCCGTTGCGTTGTTGCCTTATCTGAAGACCGAGGAAGAACTTCAGCTCCCCCATCATGGACATCTGATATTGCTCTTGCATCATATATCCAAACTCTTCACTATACTTCTGATTGGTGCAGCCGAATATAATGTCATCCACATATATTTGGCACACAAACAGTTCACCATCATATGTCTTCGTGAAAAGAGTGGGATCCAGGGAACCAGGTATGAAGCCTTTGCTCTTCAGAAAGTACTTGAGTGTATCATACCAGGCCCTAGGGGCTTGTTTGAGGCCATACAGTGCCTTGTTGAGCTTGTATACCATATCAGGATGTTTTGGATTTTCAAAGCCAGGTGGTTGTGCAACATACACTTCTTCTTCAATCTTGCCATTGAGAAAGGCACTTTTCACATCCATTTGATATAGAAGTATGTTATGATGATTTGCATAGGCCAGCAGTATGCGTATGGCTTCAAGCCTAGCCACAGGAGCAAATGTTTCATCGAAGTCAATGCCCTCCACTTGAGTATATCCTTGAGCAACGAGACGAGCTTTGTTTCTGACAACTTGACCATGCTCATCTTGCTTGTTGCGGTATATCCATTTGGTGCCTATTATGTTGTGCTTCCGTGGATCAGGACGCTTAACCAGTTCCCATACATTATTCAGCTCAAACTGTTGAAGCTCTTCTTGCATAGCTTGAATCCATTCAGGTTCCATGAAGGCTTCTTCAACTTTCTTGGGTTCTGGTATTGAGATGAATGCGAAATGCCCACAGAATTTTGCTAGCTGAGTTGCCCTTGAACGAGTGAGTGGACCAGGTGCATTGATGCTGTCAAGTATTCTGTCAATCTGTACTTCATTTGCAACACGAGGATGTAAAGGGCGAAGACTTTGCTCTTGCTGATCTGTGTTGTCATTTGGAGGTATATCTTCAGGCTGAGCATTGTCTTCATGTGGATCAGGTGCTGAGATGATAAGTTCTTCTTTAGGATGAGCTTCAGAAGGTACAATCTCTCCAGTTCCCATAAGCTTGATTGATTCACTAGCTGGAACTTCATCTAGCACATTTGGCAATTGCTCCCTTTGTGATCCATTGGTTTCATCGAACCGCACATCCACAGTTTCAACCACTTTGTAGTGGAAGAGATTGAAGACTCTGTAGGAGTGCGAATCCTTTCCATATCCAAGCATGAATCCCTCATGTGCTTTTGGTGCAAACTTTGAGGTGTGGTGTGGGTCCTTGATCCAGCATTTTGCGCCAAATACTCTGAAGTAACTGACATTTGGCTTCTTGCCAGTTAGGAGTTCATAGGATGTCTTGTTCAGAAGCTTGTGAAGATAAACACGATTGATTGTATGGCATGCAGTATCAATGGCTTCAGTCCAGAATTTTCTTGGAGTCTTGTATTCATCTAGCATTGTTCTGGCCATCTCAATGAGTGTTCTGTTCTTGCGTTCGACGACGCCATTCTGCTGTGGCGTGTATGGAGCTGAGAATTCATGTGTGATGCCCAAGGTATCCAGATATGTATCAAGGCCAGTGTTCTTGAATTCAGTGCCATTGTCACTTCTGATATGCTTTATCTTGGCGCCAAAATTGTTCATGGCTCGATTGGCGAAGCGTCTGAAGACATCCTGCACTTCAGTCTTGTAAAGGATTATGTGTACCCAAGTATATCTAGAGTAATCATCAACAATGACGAAGCCATAGAGGCAAGCAGAAGTAGTAAAAGTTGAGTAGTGAGTGTGGCCGAAAAGATCCATGTGAAGCAGTTCGAAGGGTTGTGTAGTAGTCATGATTGTCTTCGAAGGATGTTTTTCCCTTGTCATTTTCCCTGCTTCACAGGCACCGCATAAATGATCTTTCTTGAACTTGATGCCCTCGATGCCTATGACGTGCTTTTTCTTCGCAAGGGTGTGGAGGTTCCTCATGCCAGCATGCCCAAGCCTTCGATGCCAAAGCCAGCATTCTGAAGCTTTTGCAAGTAGACACACTGTAAGTTGTGGTCCTGCTGAGAAATCTACCACGTACAAATCACCTTTCCGATACCCTTCAAACACTAGAGATTTGTCAGATTCCATTAGCACCAGGCAACGATATTTCCCAAACATTACAATCATATTCAACTCGCAAAGCATTGAGACAGACATTAAGTTGAAGCCAAGGGATTCAACAAGCATGACTTTATCCATGTGTTGATCCTTTGAGATTGCAACTCTACCTAGACCCAATACCTTACTTTTACCAGTGTCAGCAAATGTGATGTGACTCTTGTCGGATGGACGTAAAGTTGAGTCCATAAGAAGGCTTCTTCTGCCAGTCATGTGATTTGTACACCCACTGTCAATAATCCATTCTGAAGACTTTGAAGTCGCTGGTGTCGTACCCTACAGTGCAGTTAGGGGGATAGGCTTCACGAAGAGAGTTGTGAAGCATAAACATTTGACGAACCAGTGGGTTATGAAAACTTAGATCCAGATTAGGACTAATAGGGAGAGTAGCATGCGATTCAGGAGCAAAGTACATAATGATGCCATTCGGGCATTTTATCTTGCACCCTACAAGATTTTTAAGGTCCCCAGCAATATCATCAGAAGATTTTGTTTTTCTGCTGGAGACCTTTCCCTGCAAAAGAGAGTTAAGCTTTCTTAACCACCCACATCTTCAAGGGTGGCTTAGAAGCAATAAGTCTAAGTGCAGCATCTGAGAATTTTGGCTTTGAAGCCCTAGCAAACAGTCTAGCAGGGGGCCAATAATACTCATAGGAATAAGCAGAATAATTTTTGGTCATATGAACATGACGGTTCGATGAACCGCTCTCATATTCATATGCCTGAGTATGGTTTCCCTGCAAAACATTTGCGTTAGTATGACTCAGGTGTGTCCTCTGTTTGTATGAAGCCATTGGACCGTATGAAGCCTTTGGTCTGAGGTTTGTCTTCTTCAAGTGAGGTGTCATGAAGACATTCACAGGAAGATTTTCCAGACACTTTTTCGGAACCCAGATCATCTTCATAGGAGGTCCATTCCTGCAGTTAATACCAATGTACCTGGCAAACACTTCACCATTCTGATTCTTAAACAGTTTATAGTTTGCATCAAAGGATTCATCAGTGATAATGGGGTTAGCACAAGTGAAGCCAGACAGATTGGATGGATCTGCCGAGGATTCCTTAGTAGCAACCCATGTGGTTTTGGGGTACTGCTCAGGTTTCCAGTAAGAGCCATCTGCATTAATTTTCCTTACGAACCCAACACCCTCTTTCCTAGGGTTTCGGTTCAGAATCTGCTTCTTAAGGACATCACATAGTGTCTGATGCCCTTTCAGACTTTTGTACATTCCTGTTTCAAGCAATGTCTTCAACCTAGCATTCTCATCAGCAATAGCAGTGGTATCCTCAGGAGAGGGGTTAGTTACCACGTTAACAGTTGAAGATATTGCAACAGTAGTAGCAGTGGAACATCCAGCAACAGAATTAGCATTATCACGTTCAATGCATTTAAGACATGGTGGTTCAAATCCTTCCTGAGTGGGACTGATCTGTTCGGAGCGAAGTGACTCATTTTCCTTTTGAAGATCTTCATGATCCGCTCTCAACTTCTCAAGATCTTGCTTCTTTTGAAGATAATCATAGGAGAGCTTTTCATGAGTAGTTGAGAGAGTCTCAAGACGATCTTCAAGTTCCTGATACTTAACGTGAAGATTTTTTATGTCTTCAATTAAGGATTAAGAACGAGTCATTTCGGCACCCAACAGATCATCGCTTCTGTCTAACAGTTTTTGAATATGTTCCATAGCTTTCTGTTGTTCAGTTGCAATTTTAGCAAGTGTTCTGTAGCTAGGTTTTGAATCACATTCAGAGTCATCGTCACTAGATGTTTCATAGCGAGTAGTGCGTGTGTTTACCTTGGCACCGCGTGCCATGAAGCAGTAGGTAGGAGTGGAGTCGTTCTTGTCATTTGCGTCGGTGTCGGTGATGCAGTCATTGTCTTCAGTGTTGAAGATGGACTTGGCGACTTATGCTGTAGCCAGACTCGCAATGCCTGAATCAGACTCCTCCTCAGACTCCACCTCTGCCTCCTCAGATGCGGACTCCTCCTCTGAATCCATCTCCTTTCCAACAAACGCACGTGCCTTGCCAGATGAGCTCTTCTTGTGTGATGAAGACTTTGATGAAGACTTGGAAGAAGACTTTGAGTGTTTCTTCTTCTTCTTGTCGTCAGAATCATATTCCTTGCTCTTCTTCTTCCTTCTATTCTCATTGTCCCACTGTGGACACTCAGAGATGAAGTGCCCAGTTTTCTTGCACTTGTGACATGTTTTCTTCTTGTAGTCATGAGCAGAAGCTTCATCATTCCTTGAGCTTGATCGTGAATATTTTCTGAAGCCTTTCTTCTTGGTGAATTTTTGGAACTTCTTCACTAGCATTGCAAGTTCTCTTCCAATGTCTTCAGGATCATCAGAACTGCAGTCAGATTCTTCTTCAGATGAGGAGACAGCTTTTGCCTTCAAGGCTCGAGTTCGCCCATAGTTTGGACCGTAGATATCTCTTTTCTCAGAAAGCTGAAACTCATGTGTGTTGAGCCTCTCAAGTATGTCAGACGGATCGAGTGTCTTTAAATCAGGACGTTCTTGAATCATCAGGGCCAGGATGTCAAACGAACTATCAAGTGATCTCAGCAGTGTCTTGACGATTTCATGTTTGGTGATCTCAGTGGCGCCGAGGGCTTGAAGCTCGTTTGTGATGTCAGTAAGTCTGTCAAATGTGTGCTAGACATTCTCATTGTCATTTCGCTTGAAGCGGTTGAAGAGATTGCGAAGGACACTGATTCTTTGATCTCTCTGGGTTGAGATGCCTTCATTAACTTTGGAGAGCCAGTCCCAGACCAGTTTGGATGTCTTCAAGGCACTCACACGGCCATACTGTCCTTTGGTCAGATGACCACAGATGATATTCTTAGCAGTAGAGTCCAGTTGAACGAATTTCTTGACATCAGCAGCAGTGACACCTTCTCCAGCCTTGGGAACGCCGTTCTCGACGACATACCATAGGTCGACATCAATGGCTTCAAGATGCATGCGCATCTTATTCTTCCAGTAGGGATATTCAGTTCCATCGAAGACGGGGCAAGCAGCGGAGACTTTGATTATCCCTGCAGTCGACATAGCTAAAACTCCAGGTGGTTAAACCGAATCACACAGAACAAGGGAGCACCTTGCTCTGATACCAATTGAAAGTGCGTTATATCGACTAGAGGGGGGGTGAATAGGCGATTTTTATGGAAGTCTTCAAAACGTGAGAGTTATGAAGACAAACAGTGAAGATTATGCCTATTACTAAGCAGCGGAAGTTAGATTACACTAGGGCAGCCATGGTCATGTATTCAATTGAGTGAAAGCACAATGACAAACAACTTCAGTGTAATAAGGATCAGGTAGGAAGAAGTTATGAAGCCAAACAGATCATACATTCATGTTGTGAAGATAAAAGATAAAGCAAGCATGCAATGGCTTCACAATGAATAACAGTAAGTCAAAGGAAGTGAAGATGAAACCAGTGACACGTTGAAGACAATGATTTGTTGGACCAGTTCCAGTTGCTGTGACAACTGTACGTCTGGTTGGAGCGGCTAGGTATTTAAACCAAAGGACACACAGTCCCGGACACCCAGTCAAGGACACTTAGTCCAAGACACCCAGTCCTCACCGTATTCTCCTTGAACTAAGGTCACACAGACCTCGTCCAATCACTCGTGGTAAGTCTTCAGGCGACTTCCAAACCTTCACAGACTTCGTTCACTGGCAATCCACAATTTCTCTTGGATGCTCTGAACGCGACGCCTAACCGTCTGGAGGATGCACAGTCCTCAAGTGTAATAAGTCTTCAGATCACTCAGACACGAAGACTTAAGTGATGCCCAATTTACTCTGGCTCTGGGTGGTTAGGGCTTTTCTCCTCGCTAGGAATTTTCTCTCAAAGGCTTCGAGGTGGGTTGCTCTCAAACGACAAAAGCCGTGTACTGAAATCTGAGCAGCCAACCGTTTATGGTTGTGGGGGTGGGCTATTTATAGCCACTTGGCAACCCGACCTGATTTGTCCGAAATGACCCTGGGTCACTAAGGAACTGACACGTGTACCAACGGTCGAATTTTGAACTCACACGGCAACTTTACTTGGGCTACAAGTAAAGCTGACTTGTCTGACTCTAGACAAGATTTGCTCTCATAGTCTTCGCTCGAAGACATAGGATTTGAATTAGGCATCACTTCAGTCATTCTGACTGGTTCTCTTGGACCCCACTTAACAGTACGGTGGTTCCTATGACACAACATGAAAGAAATAAAACTACGAAGGATCTAAGTTTTCGAGTTCCATAAGCTTCATAGGGAGTCTTCTCATGTCATTGTCTTCAATATGAATATCTTCATAAACCACCATTGTCTTCAATGTCTTCGTACATTTTTAGGGGTCATCTCTGGTAGTAAAACCGAATCAATGAGGGACTTCTACCTGTGTTTTCCTGCAATTCTCACAAACACATTAGTCCCTCAACTAGGTTTGTCGTCAATACTCCAAAACCAACTAGGGGTGGCACTAGATGCACTTACAGTAGGTAAGATTGGTTCTTACTTAAGCCCGTAGCAGCCACGTAAAACTTGCAACAACAAAGTAGAGGACGTCTAACTTGTTTTTGCAGGGCATGTTGTGATGTGATATGGTCAAGACATGATGCTAAATTTTACTTTATGAGATGATCATGTTTTGTAACCGAGTTATCGGCAACTGGCAGGAGCCATATGGTTGTCGCTTTATTGTATGCAATGCAATCGCGCTGTAATGCTTTACTTTATCACTAAGCGGTAGCGATAGTCGTGGAAGCATAAGATTGGCGAGACGACAACGATGCTACGATGGAGATCAAGGTGTCGCGCCGGTGACGATGGTGATCACAACGGTGCTTTGAAGATGGAGATCACAAGCACAAGATGATGATGGCCATATCATATCACTTATATTGATTGCATGTGATGTTTATCTTTTATGCATCTTATCTTGCTTTGATTGACGGTAGCATTATAAGATGATCTCTCACTAATTATCAAGAAGTGTTCTCCCTGAGTATGCACCGTTGCGAAAGTTCTTCGTGCTGAGACACCACGTGATGATCGGGTGTGATAGGCTCTACGTTCAAATACAACGGGTGCAAAACAGTTGCACACGCGGAATACTCAGGTTATACTTGACGAGCCAAGCATATACAGATATGGCCTCGGAACACGGAGACCGAAAGGTCGAGCGTGAATCATATAGTAGATATGATCAACATAGTGATGTTCACCAATGAAACTACTCCATCTCACGTGATGATCGGACATGGTTTAGTTGATTTGGATCACGTAATCACTTAGAGGATTAGAGGGATGTCTATCTAAGTGGGAGTTCTTTAAGTAAAATTAACTGAACTTAAATTTATCATGAAACTTAGTACCTGATTAGTATCTTGCTTGTTTATGCTTGTTTGTAGATAGATGGCTCGTGCTGTTGTTCCGTTGAATTTTAATGCGTTCCTTGAGAAAGCAAAGTTGAAAGATGATGGTAGCAATTACACGGACTGGGTCCGTAACTTGAGGATTATCCTCATTGCTGCACAGAAGAATTACGTCCTGGAAGCACCGCTGGGTGCCAGGCCTGCTGCTGGAGCAACGCCGGATGTTATGAACGTCTGGCAGAGCAAAGCTGATGACTACTCAATAGTTCAGTGTGCCATGCTTTACGGCTTGGAATCGGGACTTCAACGATGTTTTGAACGTCATGGAGCATATGAGATGTTCCAGGAGTTGAAGTTAATATTTCAAGCAAATGCCCGGATTGAGAGATATGAAGTCTCCAATAAGTTCTATAGCTGCAAGATGGAGGAGAACAGTTCTGTCAGTGAGCATATACTCAAAATGTCTGGGTATAATAATCACTTGATTCAATTGGGAGTTAATCTTTCAGATGATTGCGTCATTGACAGAATTCTCCAATCACTGCCACCAAGCTACAAGAGCTTCGTGATGAACTATAATATGCAAGGGATGAATAAGACTATTCCCGAGCTCTTCGCAATGCTAAAAGCTGTGGAGGTAGAAATCAAGAAGGAGCATCAAGTGTTGATGGTCAACAAGACCACTAGTTTCAAGAAAAAGGGCAAAGGGAAGAAGAAGGGGAACTTCAAAAAGAACGGCAAGCAAGTTTCTACTCAAGAGAAGAAACCCAAACCTGGACCTAAGCCTGAAACTGAGTGTTTCTACTGCAAGCAGACTGGTCACTGGAAGCGGAACTGCCCCAAGTATTTGGTGGATAAGAAGGATGGCAAGGTAAACAAAGGTATATGTGATATACATGTTATTGATGTGTACCTTACTAATGCTCGCAGTAGTACCTGGGTATTTGATACTGGTTCTGTTGCTAATATTTGCAACTCGAAACAGGGACTACAGATTAAGCGAAGATTGGCTAAGGACAAGGTGACGATGCGCGTGGGAAACGGTTCCAAAGTCGATGTGATCGCAGTCGGCACGCTACCTCTACATCTACCTTCGGGATTAATATTAGACCTAAATAATTGTTATTTGGTGCCAGCGTTAAGCATGAACATTATATCTAGATCTTGTTTGATGCGAGACGGTTATTCATTTAAATCTGAGAATAATGGTTGTTCTATTTATATGAGTAATATCTTTTATGGTCATGCACCCTTAAAGAGTGGTCTATTTTTATTAAATCTCGATAGTAGTGACACACATATTCATAGTGTTGAAGCCAAAAGATGCAGAGTTGATAATGATAGTGCAACTTATTTGTGGCACTGCCGTTTAGGTCATATCGGTGTAAAGCGCATGAAGAAACTCCATACTGATGGACTTTTGGAACCACTTGATTATGAATCAGTTGGTACTTGCGAACCGTGTCTCATGGGCAAGATGACTAAAACACCGTTCTCCGGTACTATGGAGAGAGCAACAGATTTGTTGGAAATCATACATACAGATGTATGTGGCATGATGAATATTGAGGCTCGTGGCGGATATCGTTATTTTCTCACCTTCATAGATGACTTAAGCAGATATGGGTATATCTACTTAATGAAACATAAGTCTGAAACATTTGAAAAGTTCAAAGAATTTCAGAGTGAAGTTGAAAATCATCGTAACAAGAAAATAAAATTTCTACGATCTGATCGTGGAGGAGAATATTTGAGTTACGAGTTTGGTGTACATTTGAAACAATGCGGAATAGTTTCGCAAATGACGCCACCTGGAACACCACAGCGCAATGGTGTGTCCGAACGTCGTAATCATACTTTACTAGATATGGTGCGATCTATGATGTCTCTTACTGATTTACCGCTATCGTTTTGGGGATATGCTCTAGAGACAGCCGCATTCACGTTAAATAGGGCACCATCAAAATCCGTTGAGACGACGCCTTATGAACTGTGGTTTGGCAAGAAACCAAAGTTGTCATTTCTGAAAGTTTGGGGCTGCGATGCTTATGTGAAAAAGCTTCAACCTGATAAGCTCGAACCCAAATCGGAGAAATGTGTCTTCATAGGATATCCAAAGGAGACTATTGGATACACCTTCTATCACAGATCCGAAGGCAAGACTTCTGTTGCTAAATTCGGAAACTTTCTGGAGAAGGAGTTTCTCTCGAAAGAAGTGAGTGGGAGGAAAGTAGAACTTGACGAGGTAACTGTACCTGCTCCCTTATTGGAAAGTAGTGCATCACAGAAAATTGTTTCAGTGACACCTACACCAGTTAGTGAGGAAGCTAATGATGATGATCATGAAACTTCAGAACAAGATACTACTGAACCTCGTAGATCAACCAGAGTGAGATCCGCGCCAGAGTGGTATGGTAATCCTGTTCTGGAAGTCATGCTACTAGATCATGATGAACCTACGAACTATGAAGAAGCGATGGTGAGCCCAGATTCCGCAAAATGGCTTGAAGCCATGAAATCTGAGATGGGATCCATGTATGAGAACAAAGTATGGACTTTTGTTGACTTGCCCGATGATCGGCAAGCAATTGAGAATAAATGGATCTTCAAGAAGAAGACTGACGCTGACGGTAATATTACTGTCTACAAAGCTCGACTTGTCGCAAAAGGTTTTCGGCAAGTTCAAGGGATTGACTATGATGAAACCTTCTCACCCATAGCGATGCTTAAGTCTGTCCGAATCATGTTAGCAATTGCCGCATTTTATGATTATGAAATTTGGCAGATGGATGTCAAAACTGCATTCCTGAATGGATTTCTGGAAGAAGAGTTGTATATGATGCAACCAGAAGGTTTTGTCGATCCAAAGGGAGCTAACAAAGTGTGCAAGCTCCAGCGATCCATTTATGGACTGGTGCAAGCCTCTCGGAGTTGGAATAAACGTTTTGATAGTGTGATCAAAGCATTTGGTTTTTTACAGACTTTTGGAGAAGCCTGTATTTACAAGAAAGTGAGTGGGAGCTCTGTAGCATTTCTGATATTATATGTGGATGACATATTACTAATTGGAAATGATATAGAATTTCTGGATAGCATAAAGGGATACTTGAATAAGAGTTTTTCAATGAAAGACCTCGGTGAAGCTGCTTACATATTAGGCATTAAAATCTATAGAGATAGATCAAGACGCTTAATTGGACTTTCACAAACCACATACCTTGACAAAATTTTGAAAAAGTTCAAAATGGATCAAGCAAAGAAAGGGTTCTTGCCTGTGTTACAAGGTGTGAAGTTGAGTAAGACTCAATGCCCGACCACTGCAGAAGATAGAAAGAATATGAAAGATGTTCCCTATGCTTCAGCCATAGGCTCTATCATGTATGCAATGCTGTGTACCAGACCTGATGTGTGCCTTGCTATAAGTCTAGCAGGGAGGTACCAAAGTAATCCAGGAGTGGATCACTGGACAGCGGTCAAGAACATCCTGAAATACCTGAAAAGGACTAAGGATATGTTTCTCATATATGGAGGTGACAAAGAGCTCATCGTAAAAGGTTACGTTGATGCAAGCTTTGACACTGATCCGGACGATTCTAAATCGCAAACCGGATACGTGTTTACATTAAACGGTGGAGCTGTCAGTTGGTGCAGTTCTAAACAAAGCGTTGTAGCGGGATCTACTTGTGAAGCGGAGTACATAGCTGCTTCGGAAGCAGCAAATGAAGGAGTCTGGATGAAGGAGTTCATATCCGATCTAGGTGTCATATCTAGTGCATCGGGTCCAATGAAAATCTTTTGTGACAATACTGGTGCAATTGCCTTGGCAAAGGAATCTAGATTTCACAAGAGAACCAAGCACATCAAGAGACGCTTCAATTCCATCCGGGATCTAGTCCAGGTGGGAGACATAGAGATTTGCAAGATACATACGGATCTGAATGTTGCAGACCCGTTGACTAAGCCTCTTCCACGAGCAAAACATGATCAACACCAAGGCTCCATGGGTGTTAGAATCATTACTGTGTAATCTAGATTATTGACTCTAGTGCAAGTGGGAGACTGAAGGAAATATGCCCTAGAGGCAATAATAAAGTTATTATTTATTTCCTTATATCATGATAAATGTTTATTATTCATGCTAGAATTGTATTAACCGGAAACATAATACATGTGTGAATACATAGACAAACAAAGTGTCACTAGTATGCCTCTACTTGACTAGCTCGTTAATCAAAGATGGTTATGTTTCCTAACCATGAACAAGGAGTTGTTATTTGATTAACGAGATCACATCATTAAGTGAATGATCTGATTGACATGACCCATTCCATTAGCTTAGCACCCGATCGTTTAGTATGTTGCTATTGCTTTCTTCATGACTTATACATGTTCCTATGACTATGAGATTATGCAACTCCCGTTTACCAGAGGAACACTTTGTGTGCTACCAAACGTCACAACGTAACTGGGTGATTATAAAGGAGCTCTACAGGTGTCTCCAAAGGTACATGTTGGGTTGGCGTATTTCGAGATTAGGATTTGTCACTCCGATTGTCGGAGAGGTATCTCTGGGCTCTCTCGGTAATGCACATCACTTAAGCCTTGCAAGCATTGCAACCAATGAGTTAGTTGCGGGATGATGTATTACAGAACGAGTAAAGAGACTTGCCGGTAACGAGATTGAACTAGGTATTGGAATACCGATGATCGAATCTCGGGCAAGTAACATACCGATGACAAAGGGAACAACGTATGTTGTTATGCGGTCTGACCGATAAAGATCTTCGTAGAATATGTAGGAGCCAATATGAGCATCCAGGTTCCGCTATTGGTTATTGACCGGAGACATGTCTCGGTCATGTCTACATTGTTCTCGAACCCGTAGGGTCCGCACGCTTAAGGTTACGATGACAGTTATATTATGAGTTTATGCATTTTGATGTACCGAAGTTTGTTCGGAGTCCCGGATGTGATCACGGACATGACGAGGAGTCTCGAAATGGTCGAGACATAAAGGTTGATATATTGGAAGCCTATATTTGGATATCGGAAGTGTTCCGGGTGAAATCGGGATTTTACCGGAGTACCGGGAGGTTACCGGAACCCCCCGGGAGGTACATGGGCCTTAGTGGAAGAAGAGGAGAGGCGGCCAGGGCTGGGCCGTGCGCCCCTCCCCCTAGTCCGAATAGGACAAGGAGAGAGGGGGCCGGCGCCCCCTTCCTTCTCTCTCTCTCTCTCTCTTTTCCCACCTCGCGAATCCTATTCCAACTAGGATTGGGGGAGAAGTCCTACTCCCGGAGGGAGTAGGACTCCTCCTGGCACGCCCTATGATGGCCGGCCGGCCTCCCCCTCTTGAACCTTTATATACTGAGGCAGGGGCACCCCTAGACACACAAGTTGATCCACGTGATCATATTCTTAGCCGTGTGTGGTGCCCCCTTCCACCATAGTCCTCGATAATATTGTAGCGGTGCTTAGGCGAAGCCCTGCGACGGTAGTACATCAAGATCGTCACCACGCCGTCGTGCTGACGGAACTCTTCCCCGACACTTTGCTGGATCGGAGTCCGGGGATCGTCATCGAGCTGAAAGTGTGCTAGAAATCGGAGGTGCCGTAGTTTCGGTGCTTGATCGGTCGGGCCGTGGAGACGTATGACTACATCAACCAAATGCTTCCGTTGTCGATCTACAAGGGTACGTAGATCATACTCTCCCCTCTCATTGCTATGCATCACCATGATCTTGCGTGTGCGTAGGAATTTTTTTGAAATTACTACGTTTCCCATCAGCAGCCCCACGCCCGAGCGTCCCTGCTCGCTGTCGTCTCGTCCCTACCAGAGCCTCCTCAGCCGGCGCTCGATCCAGTTTGGGATCGAGGCCACAGCCTCGCTGCGCCCGAGGGAAGGAGCTCCTCGCACCCACTCCTTCCATATGCCCCTCACCGACGCCTGCACCTCGCCGACACCACAGGACACGCCCCCCGGTGACACCGCCTTCTGCGACAACAACCAGGACCGACCTCCTCCGCCGCTGCAAGTCCCTCACCGCGCCGTGCGCCGTTGGCTGCATCGGCCCGAACCGGCCTCCTCAAGTCCGGTCTGCCCTGCCGCCTCCGCTCGCGGTTCCGGCGAGTCCCAGTCGTATTGCGCCGCCTCCGCTCCTCCCCGTCGTCGCCTGGCACCGCCAAGTTTCCCCGCCGCTGCTGCCGTTCCCCTGCCATGGCGCCTCGGCCCCCTCTGCTCCCGCACCTGAGGCCCCGAGCTCCTCCAGCTCGACCCAGTCCGCCGAGCTCCCTGCCGCGCCGGAGTCTCGTCGTTCCCGCGTCCGGTCGCCGTCGTTCCTCGCCTGCGTCGCCTCGCCAAGTCCCTGCAATCGCGCCGCTGTTTTACCTGTTGTTGTCGCTGTTCTTCAGAGCGAGCAGTTTGCCCACTCGCCTGCGCCTCGCGTTGACCGAGCACGATGCCGCAACGACCGTGCGTGGGCCTCCTCTTGCCTCGCCCCGGCCCAGAGCTTCCTCCAGCGAGGCCGGCCCAGCACCAAGGTGCAGGCCCAGCTCCCTTCGCCCGCGAGGCCCAGCTCCGCGCGCCCCTGCAGGCCCTATGTGAGCAGCCCGTTCCACCAGATTTCAGCCCAGAGTCTATTTTTTTAGGCTCTACGAATTTAGTTATTTCTCCAGAGAGACCTGTTTTATAGAAAACCCCTCATAGTTCATGCATATAATAACTTAATAACTAAGCATCACATGTAAAAACTTTATATATGAAAAATGCTTAAAATTGTGTCTAGTTTCATAATATGTCACTTTGACCCATGTTTAAAATGTTTAAACTGCTGTTTGTTTAAATTTGCTTAAATAACTTGTTAAAATGTTTTAATTCATAACTATTTAACCGTAGCTCGGTTTCTAATGAACTTTATATGTAAATGGGGTAGAAAAATGCCTAGTTTAACTTGGTGACCTTACTTTGCATGTTTAACTACTCTAAAATTATGTTTAGGGAAGAACAGTACCAAACCTAAAATATTGCACATGAGGAGTTTCCGAACTTGTTTGCTTGTTGTTCCGACCTCATTTAAACTTGACTAGATAGCTAGTTTACTTATGCCTCACCTCTTGCCATGTTAATCAACAATTAATATTGTTGGGTACCTAAACGAGAGAGAACTAAATAATTGATGTGGTGTTTCGTCAATATGCAACTCGTTGCATATTGAGCTCCACTTAACTTGTAGTTTTGCTTGTGCACTTTGCCATGCCATGTATCCTTAAACCGGGCATGCATCATACTTGGTTGTGCATCATGCCATGATTATGTGATGGTTGTTTACTATGTTGTGTGCTTCTTTCCCGTGTTGCTTCTTCGGGTTGGTCCCGATAACGTCGCGTTTGTGAGGATCCATTCGACTACGTCCGTTTGTCTTCTTCATGGACTCGTTCTTCTTCCTTGCGGGATCTCAGGCAAGATGACCATACCCTCAAAATCACTTCTATCTTTGCTTGCTAGTTGCTCACTCTTTTGCTATGCCTTTGCTGCGATACCTACCACTTGCTTTATCATGCCTCCCATATTGCTAAGCCAATCCTCTAACCCACCTTGTCCTAGCAAACCGTTGTTTGGCTATGTTACCGCTTTGCTCAGCCCCTCTTATAGCGTTGTTAGTTGCAGGTGAAGATTAGAGTTTGTTCCTTGTCGGAACATGCATATTTGTTGGGATATCACAATATCTCTTATTTAATTAATGCATCTATATACTTGGTAAAGGGTGGAAGGCTCGGCCTTATGCCTGGTGTTTTGTTCCACTCTTGCCGCCCTAGTTTCCGTCATACCGGTGTTATGTTCCTTGATTTTGCGTTCCTTACACGGTTGGGTATAATGGGAACCCCTTGACAGTTCGCCTTGAATAAAACTCCTCCAGCAAGGCCCAACCTTGGTTTTACCATTTGCACTAACAACCTACCACCTTCCCTTGGGTTCTGCAGACTCAAGGGTCATCTTTATTTAATCCCCCGGGCCAGTGCTTGTCTAAGTGTTGGTCCGAACCTGTTGACCGCCGGTGGCCACCAGGGGCAAGTCTGGGCTGGCCTACCGGAAGTCAGGACAATCCGGTGTTGCCCTGAGAACGAGATATGTGCAGCTCCTATCAGGATGTCGGCGCATCGGGCGGCTTTGCTGTTCTTGTTTTACCATTGTCGAGATGTCTTGTAACCGGGATTCCGAGTGTGATCGGATCGTCCTAGGAGAAGGAATATCCTTCGTTGACCGTGAGAGCTTGTGATGGGCTAAGTTGGGACACCCCTGCAGGGTTATGAACTTTCGAAAGCCGTGCCCGCGGTTATGGGCAGATGGGATTTGTTAATGTCCGGTTGTAGAAAAATTGACACTTAACTTAATTAAAATGCATCAACTGCATGTGTAGCCGTGATGGTCTCTTTCCGGCGGAGTCCGGGAAGTGGACACGGTGTTGGAGTTATGCTTGATGTAGGTTGTTCTAGGATCACTTCTTGATCATAGTTTCTCGACCGTGCCTTGCCTTCTCTTCTCGCTCTCTTTTGCGTATGTTAGCCACCATATAAGCTAGTGCTTGCTGCAGCTCCACCTCATACCTTTTCCCTACCCATAAACTTAAATAGTCTTGATCGCGAGGGTGTGAGATTGCTGAGTCCCCGTGACTCACAGATTACTTCCAAACCAGTTTGCAGATGCCGATGATACCGTGCAGGTGATGCAACCGAGCTCAAGGAGGAGCTCGATGAAGATCGTGTTCGTTATGTTGTTCCATTTCCAGTTGATCAGTAGTGGAGCCCAGTTGGGGCGATTGGGGATCTGTAGCACTAGGGGTAGTCTTCTTTATTTTGGTTCCGTAGTCGGACCTTGATTGTATCTGGATGATTGTATTGTTATATTCATGTATTGTGTGAAGTGGCGATTGTAAGCTAACCCTGTATCTCTTTCTTAAGTACATGTGATGTGTGATGATTACCCCTCTTGCGACATTGCCTTCAATGCGGTTATGCCTTTAAGTCGTGCTCCGACACGTGGGAGATATAGCCGCATCGAGGGTGTTACAGATGGGGCAGGTGAAGTTGCGAGCGAGTGCTCGAGAGTCCAGCGCGCGGGAGCGGGCGCAGCAAATAAGCGGCGCACGATAGGTTTCGGCCCGCGCGCTAAATAGATATGTCGCGCGCGCGATTTTTACGCTTTCACTGGAGCGACCGGAGCAATAGCGCGTGCAAAAAACACCAATATTTCAGCGCGACACTTATATAGTGTGGCTATTGAAGATGCTCTTACATGTACCAGATTAGCGTCTGCATAGGCGCAACAAATATAAATACTAATTAGTCAGTACCGTAGTTACTAGCTCACAATAGCATAGATAGATTTTTTTTAACACAGTACAAACGCAAGCGCTCATATAAACGGCGCCTCGTAGTCGACGAGAACGCCTTCTTCCACTGAAAGCGTATCGTCGGAATTCCTGAAATAAATCCAGAATAAATGCGAGCACCAGAATTTGAACCCTGATAGTTAGGGATACCACTGTCCACCTAACCATCTCAAGCAGAGATTGGTTCGCAACAGCAGAGATAGATAATCATCAATCACACACACTAGACAGTCCCTTGGGCCTGGGCCGGGCCGTTCGGCAAGGGCGCGGCGGAGAAGCTCGGCGGGTCAAGCCAGCGCGCGAAGGCGTCGAGCGTGCGAGAGTCGGCGCGGTAGTGGCGCTGCGTGAAGCGCATGAGCTCCGCCCAGGTGAAGTCCGGGTAGAGCCGCGGCGCCGGCGCCGGCGACGGCGGCGGGCGCACCACCCGGTCCTCCCGCGGCGAGAGGAAGTAGGCTAGCGACCGGCGCTCCTTCTCCCGGTGCACCACCGCGCGGTGGAGGCAGCTCTTGTACCGCCCGTTCGACAGCGCCTGCAAAGCCATATATACAACAACCAATGCAAGTGAGTCCGTGCTCGTCTGCTAGGCCTAGCAAAAGAAAACCTCGGAAGAAGCGGAGAGCTCGACACGCGGGCTGCTCGCCGCCGGGATGCCAACTCGACACGTTTTAAAGAGAAAAGAAGCGAGGACGTCGAGGTGCACGGCGCGGGCATGACGAGACGCGCGGAGGAGTCGTCGGTCGAGTGCTGTGCGCTCCGCTGCCGCGCGCACAAGCATAGATAGGCAGGAGCTACCGCCACGGACGGGCACTCGTCACGGCACACAAATTAACTCCTTTGGCGTCACCCACCGCTGCGGGGGACAGGCCCCGCCGGTCACCACGGCCCGCCTGCCCGCCTGCCAAGATAGGCAAGCGTCCAAAACGGCCAGAAGAGAAAGAACCGCGTATCCTTTTCCGGTCACTCGCTCCTGGCGGTTCAAAAGCTCGCTTGGAAAGAGACGAGTAACCACGCGCGCATCACATACACATGCGCGTCTATGTATAGACGAGTCAAGAGGTGCATGAATGCCTAATCCTACTCCCTCCGTAAACTAATATAAAAACGGTTAGATCACTACTTTAGTAATCTAATAAATATTTTTATATTAGTTTACAGAAAGAGTATTTCCCAGTAACAAAGCAGTGGCTTTGCTAAAGCCCAGCCGCCTGAGATTTTTCGACTTCATGTCGACTTCGAAAAGTGCCATTTCAGTTTACCAGAAAAAAAGTATACCTTGCGCTTCTCTATGAAAAGCGTAATCAAGTGAAAAAGTGCAACTTACACTTGCTAAAATAAAGGGGAAGTTGTCCGACTGAGACTTAGACGGAACCTACGTACACATGTAATTGCTACGGGCGAAACCTCTATGCTTCCATGTGAGCCTTCATGTAGGTGTTCTGTTTTCTTCTTCTTGTGCTCGATTCTACCGCATCTTTTTCCCACTTCAAGATTCTAAAGTCTGTAATGATTTTTAATCTAGCGTATTCTTTTATGAGAATGCCGCCGCTCATATTCAAACCAAGATGCTTGAGAGCACTGCTTCTTGGGAGCAGCATATCTACCAATTTCACCATGACGACTAATTTCAAGTAATGTGTAACTTAAGAATACTACTCCCTCCGTTCCATGATCATAATGTAAGAGTGTTTTTGACACTAGTGAAGTGTCAAAAACGTCCTTATATTATGCGACGAAGGAAGTAGCTATTATCTCATGAATCGTCGTTCTCGCATCCTTGTACTTCAATTTCTTTCTTTCTTCTTTCTACTGCTAGTCGAAATATACAATCCAACACAAGAACATAGTAGAGACACACGATGCAGTTGAAAGGCCATTTGCTTCAATCTTTATATATAGATAAACATGCGCTTGTGTTAGCAAAAACGTTTGATTTCTTCCCATCGTTCTCCTCCGGCCGACCTGTCGTTCTCGTCCTCTCATAACAATTCATGTTGCCATGTGCCGGGGGTGTAAATCCTCTCGCAGTCACTCCCAGTTGCTTAATTTAGAGGCAATTGTGTCGTGTTGCACACTGTGGAGTGCGGCGAGAGCAAAACACTATTACGCTGGTGACGACACGACACGACACTAGGTAGGTGAAGCCGTAGAGCAACGGTTCTCTGGAATAGTGGAATTATAGTCTAGAAGAAATTAAGCAAAGCGACAGTACGTACGTACGTACGTTCCTGTAGACATCCTATACCGCAAAGAGAAGACATCATACTAGCTATCTCATACCATGACCGGCAGGCCGGGAAGAGTACGTACCATGAAGGTGTCGCCGATGTTTACCACGAGCTCGCCGGTCTTGGGCCGCACGAAGCGCCATGCGCCGTCGACGAGCACCTGGAGCCCGTCCACGTCGCCGTCCTGCAGCAGGATGGTGAGCGCCGACGGGTCGCAGTGCGGCCCCGTGCCCAGCGTCCGGTCCGGCTCCGGGCACCGCGGGTAGTTGTTGCACCTCATGATGGAGCTGCCGTCGGCGAAGTAGTCCCTGTAGTACCCTCTCCCCAGCCCCAGGCTCACCCCCAGCACCTCCATTATCGCCAGCGACGCCTCCTCCATCGCCTCGCAGTACTCCTGGTACACCTCCCTGCGACCATGCGTACGTAATTTAGGGTGTGTGTGTGTGTGCCAAAATCAGAATGCAGAAGCAGAAAAAACAAGTCAGTTTACTAACCCTAGGTGCTTGAAGTCGTCGCCTAGGGCGGAGGTGAAGTAGTCCACGACGACGTGGCTGTTGCCGCGGGCGCCGACATCGTCGTGGTTGTGGCTGAAGGAGAGAGTCTCCTTCCAGGGAAGCTTGGCGGCGAAGCGGTCGGCGTGGGCGGAGGCGTACCCTTCCCCGGTCCCCGGGGAGCGGCGGACGCGCTGCTTGGTGGCGAGCGGCAGGCGGAAGAAGTCCGCCGCGCCGTCGAGCGCGGCGCGGGCCAGCGCGAGGTCCACGCCGTGCCCGGCCACCTGGAAGAAGCCGTGGCTCGCGCACGCCTCGGCGACCTGCGCCGCGGCACGGCCCATCCCGGCGGCGCTGTGCAGAGCTGCGCCTATGTCGACCACAGGCACGTCCAGCTCCAACATCGACGACGGCCGTGCGTCCGCGTGGGGCCAGACGAAGGGTGCCGGGATTTGTTTTTGCTGCCGCCAGAGGTCGAGGACGTCGGTGGCACTGTTGCTGTCTGTCGCGTTCGCGTCCACGGGAACGCATGGGAGGTGAGGACTCCGAGCGACTTCCATGGCCGGAAACGACATTGCTGCATTGGCTTCTAGAAAGTTCGATAGGTCCACCATGGCAAACACACTATGTGCTACTGGTGGGCGGGTTTGAAGGAAGCTTGAGGGCTATTTGTAACGAGAAGAGCCGGGCCCGTTTGATGCACGACAAAGTGACAAGCCAAGCTTAGCACAAGTGATGGTTTGATGTACAAACTCCACAAAAACCGCCCCACGTGTCATACAATAATTCAGATCTTGGAATAGATTCTACACACATGTTTTAGGTACAGTTTTGCTAAAACACATCTAGATGTGTTCTGAATATTGCACATCTAAATTCTATGTCACTAAATTTTACGCTAAGATCCGTGCAAGCATTTTCTTTTGCTTTTTTTTATTTTTCTTTCTAGTTTGATTGAGTCATTTAGATGTGCAATAATAAGGGCACATCTAGATCTGTCCTAGATAGACCCAGATAAGTATACCAAAATCATCCACATGTCATAACCCCATGCCCATGAACCGAGCATAGCTCAGATGGTGAGATGTTTAGGTTCCTTGGTGGAACCAACCAACCAGGATTCAAATCCTAGACTTGGCATTAATGATTGCATTTTTCTGAATTTATTTTAGGTCTTTCAGTCATGTGCGTTTAGTGGGAGGAGACGTACCTGTCGATTACGAAGACGTTTATAGCGACTCCATCAATCTTAAGACGATGTGTCGACTCGGTCTATTAAAGATGCCCATAGAGATAGGACGTGTATATGCGTATATATGAGTGCCTGCGTCTGTATTGTGTTCATAACAAAATCCCATGCCCAATGCTAATATTGTTGGATGTGAAACAATCGTTTGTGCGTATGATCTGTAAAACAACTATCCTGTATGTCAAATCACAAGTCATCATAAGACGTTTTATTTTAGGTAGAAAAACCAAATTAATCCCACACCCCTTCTCAGATGCACATGCATATTCACTAGATGACAAAAGTTGATGTCAACAAACATTTCACCAAATCAAATGTTTTGTAGATCAAGCCATTGGTCCGATTCATACTTCTTTTTTATCATTCAATTCATCGTGACAAGATCTTTGAAACTAGATTCGATGCAGATTGTTTTGACCTTTTTTCAAAGTTACAAGGTTGCAGTGCGTATATTACCAACTTGTTCACACGAAAGTTATTGAGCATTAGAACTGGACTTTTTTCCCCACATGTTTTCATAATTTCTAAGGTCGAAAGTTATCGCCTGGTACTATAAGAGTTGCCAGTACTGTTCACATATTGTGATCGACAAACATTACATTGGTTGTCAGACTACTCATGGATAATCATTGATTCTAAATTTGGACATCGCCACAAACACCAATGTAACCACATCTCTACTATGTTAGTAATTGTGACCTAACACGGTCGACAAATGTAGCAAGAGCTATTGGTAACTATAGTTGTCTTATGTTGTTAAATATCACATGATAGCTGAGTAACTACATAGTTGACATGTTGATAACTGTGGCATGGGCAACTGGTAATTATATTGGACTGTTATACCTTCGTTTCACGGCCATCACATATGAAGAAGTACCATTTTGGATTTCTTGGTGTGTATGAGGTTCTCTGCACAAAAGGTCATTTGGAGACACAAAGGAGCACAAGTGGGCTCGCCAGTTTTTTTTTTTTTTGGGGGGGGGGGGGGGTGGGGGGAGGGCGCTTCCACCGGTGGTGTATGATTTGTCACAGGATTTGACGGACGCGCTGCTGTAGCGCGATGATTAACCAGACACAGGGTACATAGGCAATGGTAGAGACCTCACGATCGAGACGACGGGAGCGACGAGGAACTCGGCCATGGCGGCAACGAGGAAGGCTAATTACGACGCTCTCGGCCGGCTCAGGCTCGTTCGTGGAGCTGCTACCTTATCTCTACGCTTCGGTGGCTCTGTTTTCGGCCACATACGATACCCGTCGGCTAGAGGGAGGAGGAAGAAGCGAAGGAACAAGAGAAGGGAGAGGGAAGGGAGAGGAGGAAGAATTAAACGGAAAGAGGGAGGAGGAGAAGGGAGCGAAGAAAGAAGTGAAGGAATAAGACACGAGGAAGAAAAAATAAGTGAATGGGAGGAAGAAGAGAAGGTAAAAATTGATGAAGCTAGATGTATAGAGAAGTTTGAGCCAATTATTGAGCTATATATTATGGCATGAGACTGCACCGACACACTACTAGTGGGAGGCTTACTAGTGGCGTGCCTTGCATTGGCATACCCATCATGGCATGAATCCCTGCTAATCACGATCATACCCATCATGGCATGATTCCCTTCTAACCACGTTCATTTTTATTGTAGCGTAGTTACTTTTCTCTTAAAAATTGCTATGGCATGAATCCGTGGGTGCATATATACTTATATATAGTTACATATGTTGGTTGTATAAGAAGTACGTGTTTGAGTCATAAATAGTAAATTATTATTATGTCATTTTCAAATTCACTTCAACTTTGGTTATCATGGTACATACCGAAACCATACCAAAATAATTTGGTTTATACCAACCTGAACTATATCTTAATTTCATATCATATTTATTGAAGTATTAAAATCATACAAATCGAAAACCGTATAAAACCGAACTATGTAGATTAAATAAGCCGAATGCACAGGGTTAAGTGTATATGCATGTATGTCATTATTTTCTGCCTCTTCACCTCTCCTCCAAGCGAACAAGCGGTTAGGGTTTCTGCCTTTCGTCGGAGGCGCCACCGATCTGCCTCGTCTTGTGTGACCTTAGGACTATGGGGGCGCGGTGGATCCCGGCCCTTGCTGACTGGAGGGTTCATTTTTATTTGTTTCTTTGAGTATTGCTAGGATTTTGTTCTAATCATGAAGACGAGTCGGCGGCGGCTCCCAGAAGATGGAATAAGTTTCTTCCCGCCTAGCCACTGTTCCGGTGATGCTCTAGCATCGTCGGATGACGTGTGGAGGTGTGTCTCCGGTGGTCCTCGCAAGATTTGGTCAGTAATTGTCTTCGATGGATCCACTCGGATCAGGTCTTTGTTCGTCTTCGTCAGTGTGTCTTTAGGTCGGATCCTTTCGATCTACGCTTCTCTTCATCAGCGGTAATTGTTGTTCTTGTGCGCTGGCCCTATGAGGCCTTAGGACAACGATCACCAACTGTCTACTATAACAAGTTTTGCCGAGCTCCGACGAAGGAGGAGTGATGACGGCGGCACGCGTTCAGCTTGTTTCAGTGCTTGTAGTCGTCGCTAGGTGATCTACGGCTCTGGATGTAGTTTTTATTATTTTTGGTGTTCGTTGTGTTGTTATGATTAATGATGAATAGATTGAAAGTTTTCTCGAAAAAATTGTATGTGCGTGTATGAGAAAAAACATAGTGAATAAATTTGAAGTCATGAGCGCTTGTGTTCGTGAGCCATAAGGACGCCAAAACCAAGTGGAGATGATAACCATGTTAAGAGTACCTTTTATGGATTATTGGAAATAATCTGTACAAAACATGTTTATATTATTCAACAGGGTTAATCTTCCAGAATTCTGTACCAAAATTGGATATGAAACCCGAGAGGAAACGACGAACAGCATTGAAGTGACCACCGACAGGACAACGGAGGGGATTTGGACGGATAGTTTTGGCCCTTGTGCTGTGGGTGCACATGTGTCCCCATCCTACGTTGCCACGCGTGCTAGCTTACGCATGGAGACCATGCCGATCGATGCTGATCAAAATATCTTCCGATGCAAGTTGCGTATTTCCATGTGAAACACTGGGCCTATGCTGAATCCAACAGCCATTGAAAAGGAAAACTCAATGTTGCCTTGGCTCTTATCGGAGAAGATCGCGAGAACAGATCGAGGGAATGTGCATCACGAATGAGGCTGAGGCAAGGAGGACAAGGACCTGCATGCATGCATGATTGCCGAGAGCAAATGGGCCAAGGCTTCACTACTAGCAAGATACGTCGAGGAAAGTGTATTGCACTGACAATAAACCTATTCGATCTTTATAAAATCAGTCTTGCTAAATTTTGTAGAATTGTATTGAATAATTATTGATGCAATATTATGCTGGTACAAGAAGTATATATAAGAGCTAAGCCGCATCTGACCTAGCCTTATTACAAACCGAGTAGAAGTCATAATCCTAATACAAATTGTATTCTAACATCCCCGGCAGTGTCAACGGTAGGCTTGACGACATTGACACTGAAACGAATGTCTTAAAACGGAGTAGTCGCCAGGCCTTTAGTAAAGATATCAGCAAACTGAGTAGAAGTAGGCACGTCGAGAACGCGAACTTGACCGAGAGCCACCTTCTCTCGAACAAAATGAATGTCGATCTCAATATGCATCCTTGGTGCGACGGTGTTGAACCAGATTCCCTGACATGTAGACAGCTGAAATATTATCACAGTAAACAATGGTACAATGCAGCTCTGACAGCAACTAGCGCAACCAAACCGTATCAACAACCGCATGAGCCACAACGCGGTACTCAGCTTCAGCAGACGAGCGGGAGACCGTAACCTGCCTTTTTGAAGACCAGGAAACCAAATTGTTACCAAGAAAAACACAAAATCCGGATGTGGACCTACGAGTATCTAGACAACCAGCCCAGTCTGCATCAGAGTAAGCTGTCAAGGAGGTGTGAGAGGATTTGTTGATATGAAGAGTCTAGTGTGCCTTTGAGATACCGAAGAATACATTTGACATGATTGTAGTGTGGAATACGAGGATCATGCATGTGTAAACAAGCTTGTTGGACAGCAAAAGAAATTTCAGGACGAGTGAGAGTGAGATACTGAAGTGCACCGGTAAGACTACGATAAAGAGAAGGATCAGAGAAAGGATCACCGTCGGCAGAAAGTTCGGAACCTGTATCAACAGGGGTACGGGAAGTTTGACAATCAAGCATACCAGTACGAGAAAGAAGATCCAGAGTGTACTGACGTTGAGACAAGAAAAGACCAGATGAGTCATGGATAACAGCAATACCTAAGAAGTGGTGAAGAAGACCTAAATCTGTCATAGAGAATTCGTGATGAAGAAGAGAGATAATATGATCTAAAAATTGTTGTGGGGAAGCTGTGAGGATAATATCATCAACATATAAAAGAAGGTAAGCAGTGTTGTTGGTGTGATGAAAGGTGAAGAGTGAAGTGTCAGAACGGGAAGGGGTAAAGCCGATGGTTTGAGCATAAGTAGAAAAGCGTTGAAACCAGACACATGGTGCTTGTTTAAGACCATAAAGAGATTTTTTGAAGAAGATAAACATGATTAGGATAGGAGGAATGTTCGAAGCCAAGAGGTTGTTGACAATAGACAGTTTCTTGAAGAGAGCTATGAAGAAAAACATTTTTGACATCTAATTGATGACTTGTCCAGGAAGAAGAGACGACGATGCTAAGGACAGTGCAAATAGTGCCGGGCTTGACAACTGGAGAGAAAGTCTCATCATAATCGATGTCGTGTTGCTGAGAGTAACCACGACATACCCATCGAGCCTTATAATGTGCAAGACTCCCACCGGAATTAAATTTATGGCAAAAAACCCATTTGCCCGAAACGATATTTGTATTGGAAGGACGAGGAACTAACTACCACATGTTATTCTGTAGAAGGGCACCATGTTCATCTTTCATAGCTGCGGCCCAATTAGGATCTAGGAGAGTTGATTTGTAAGATTTGGGTAGAGAGGAAGGAGATAGAGATGCATGAAGATTGAGACGATCTTTTGCAGGTAAACGAAACCCGTACTTGGCACGTGTGCACATGGTATGATCGTTAGTCGGAGCTGGAACGAGAATAGCATGAGCAGGAGGGGTGGGGGAAGATGTGGTGGACGCGTCCGGCGCAGCGGAGGAAGTGGACGTGGGAGATGGCAGTGAAGACTGCAGTGGCATGATGTCCGCCGCGACAGAGTGTAATGGGTTTTCCTCTGCCGGAATAGAGGTGATGACAGAAGTGGTTGCGGCAGGATCCCCTACCGCGGTAGAGGATTCGGCTAGTTTCGCTGGATAGGTCGGCGGGTGAAAGAAGGGAAGATGATTGCGACGAGAGGGACCAGTGGACGGCGTGGGTGAGTTGGGATCTAATTGTTGACACTCGGAAAAGGGAAAAATGTTTTCAGCGAGTGTTACATGACGAGACACATGAACACGGCCACTAACAAGATCTAGACAACAATAACCCTTGTGCTCATCAGAAAAACCTAGATGGACACACGGGGTAGAGCGCGGGGAAAGTTTGTTAGGAGAAGTGGAGTAGAAGTTTGGGAAACAAAGACAGCCGAAGACACGAACACCGGAGTAATTTGGATGAGAGAGAAATAAAGAGAAGTAAGGAGTAGTTTGTGGGTTAACTTTGGATGGACGAATATTGAGTAAATATGTGGCCGTGTGGAGGGCCTCAGCCCAGAACTTTAGAGGCATAGAAGATTGAACAAGCAGAGTGCGAATGATGTCATTAAGAGTACGAAGAGAACGCTCGGCTTTGCCATTTTGAGGGGAGGTATAAGGACAGGAGAAGCGCAAGAGAATTCCATATTGTAGAAAGAAATTTCGATTTTTAAAGTTGTCAAATTCACGACCATTATCACATTGGATGAATTTTATAGGGAGGAAAAAGTGGACCGAGACATAGCACTGAAAGTTAAGGAATATATTATGAACGTCAGATTTGTTGCGTAAAGGAAAAGTCCAAACATAATGAGTAAAATCATCAAGAATCACGAGATAATACTTAAAACCAGATACACTTTCTATGGGTGATGTCCAGAGATCACAATGAAGTATTTCAAAAGGAAAAGTACTAGAGGACTGAGAGGAACTAAAGGGAAGGTGAACATGTTTGCCCAATTGATATGACTGACACATAGAAGAATTATGAGAGTCTCCATTGCAAGGTATTGAAAATTCACTAAGAAGTGTGGATAAGACATTTTTATTGGGATGGCCGAGACGTTGGTGCCACAGATCAACAGAGGCCATCATAGATGTTGGAGGAGCAGCGACCGGAGCACCATGGAGAGAATATAAATCACTGGAGCTATTGAATCGAGCGATCTCGGCTTTGGTCGGGTAGTCCTTCACAGACGAACCAAAGGGGTCAAACTCAACGGAAACATGATTATCAGTGGTGATTTGGCGAACAGAAATCAGATTTTTAATAAGAGCAGGAGCTACAAGAACATCACGAAGAAGCAAAGGCTTAATTGGGGATTGGATTTGAGCCTGACCGACACAGTAAATAGGAATAGAAGATCCATCACCGAGAGTAATAGAGGGAAAAGATGAAGGTGTGCAAGAAGAAAGCAAATTACTTGATGTAGACATATGACGAGAAGCACCAGAATAGAAAATCAAATCCGTACTTGAGTTCCCTTGTGCAGCAAAGTTGTTCATGGCTTGTAGAAAAGCAGCTTGGTCCCAGCTCGGAGTCGAAGTAGAGGCCGGTGTAGTCATGGGAGCTTGCAGGTGTGGTGGCGTCGGCAATAGGGCCGACATCGGCGTAAAGAGAGAGACACCATCATTGTACTGTTGCATGTACGGGGGCGATGGAGCGCCATAGGATGCATAAGGACTGGTGTTGTAGATTGGTGACACGTAGGAGGGAGCAGCGTGGTACGCATCCGTCGGCTCTCGAGGCGCGAGGACGGGCGCGCCGGTGTGAGGGCGAGCACCGGGCTGCCAGCCACCGGTATAGGCAGGTGGGGCACCATATGGCGTAGGGGCGGACCAAGGCATAGGCCACGCTTGGACTAGCCCTGTCCATGGATCAAGAGATGGGCGCCATCCGGGCGGTGGTGGTGGTGCAGTTGATGAAGCCGGGGGCGATGGTGGTGCAGTTGGTGGAGCCGGGGGTGGAGCAGGAGTGGGCGCCGTGCGGAACTGCGGCGGCCTAGGGTTTTGCCCCGGTAGTTGGGACTTGGACGCCAGCCAGATGGTTGAGGAGATGTTGTTGGTGGAGGTGGCGGTGGCGGCGTCAACACAGGCGGGCGAGGAGAAGCAGTGAAGACCTGAGGACGGGAGTCCTTCGTAGTTAGGGCACGATTGGCCCATTGGAGCATCGAGCGAACCTCGGCGAAGGAGGGACGCAGACACATCATAGGGATGAAGGAGGCCTGCTTCTCGAACGCTCATTGAGGCCGATGAGGAGGACGTTGATGAGCCGGCGATCATCGATTGGATCACCAAGTTCGCGGAGTTCATCCTCGATGCCTTGAGGCGTTGGCAGTAGACGCCGACTGGTGAATCACCTTGCACTGTATTCCGAAGCTCGGTGTGGAGATTGTTGGCGCAAGCGTCGACGTTGTCCTGGAAGAGCTAACGAAGGGCCGCCCATAGATCAGCGATAGAGGCACGGTCACAGTGGACGAGATTTAAGATCTCTGTGGAGACTCGCATGTAGATCCATTGAATAATGGCGAGATCATCCTTGACCCATTGCGGATCATGAAGTTGAGGAAGAGAATCGTCGTCAACGTGAGAGCGGAGATTGCATCGCCCAAGGTGGACGTCGAAAAGGTGACGCCAATGGTAGTAGTTGTGAGGGGCGAGGTCTAGGGTTACGGGGATGTAGGGGCTAATATCGGAGATGGTGTCGGTGAAGGAGATGGAAAGGGCAACTCCAAGCCTTATTACAAACCAAGTAGGAGTCATAATCCTAATACAAGTTGTATTCTAACAAATTCCACTCGACTGAGACTTGGTTAGAGCAACTCCAAGACGCCGACCGAAACGAACGCGCATTTTGTCCGCTTTTCGTCCGTTTGGATCGGTCAGGTGGACGTGCGCGTTCGGTTTTTCTTTTGGATCGGCAGGTGCACCCAACGAGAGGCCGGCCCATTTATGCCGACATGGCCGAAACTGACTAACTAAACATAATTATACATAAATGGCCAGTTAAACGCCGGCCAAAGTCCACTTAAACAACTGGAAAATTAAAAATCTAATAAACGCCCAGACGCTGCCCTAGTAGACCGCCTTTCCCTTGCCCTTGCCCTTGTCGTCATCGTCCTCACCGCCGGTGAGGTCAATAAAGACGAGGGGAGGCCCAGCCCAACCGAATGCGGCTTGATAGGCTCCCAGGATAGCCTCCTCCAGCGTCTGCTGCGGTGGCGACATAGTGGCGAGGCGGGCGCGCTCCTCCTCCTCCTCTTCCTCAAGCCGCCAAGCCTCGTTGTGGCGCAGCATCTGCTCATATCACATCTGCTGCTCGCCGTCGGCCCCCTCCTCGGCGAGCCAATGCGCCTTCCAGCGCTCAAGGTGGCTCGCCTCTTCTTCAGGCGTGGAGGCGCGCTCACCCACTTGCGTGATGGAAATATGCCCTAGAGGCAATAATAAAATGGTTATTATTATATTTCCTTAATCATGATAAAGGGTTATAATTCATGCTAGAATTGTATTGATCGGAAACTTAAATACATGTGTGAATACATAAACAAGTACCGTGTCCCTAGTGAGCCTCTGCTAGACTTGCTCGTTGATCAAAGATGGTTAAGGTTTCCTAACCATGGACATGTGTTGTCATTTGATAGCGGGATCACATCATTCTCCTAATGATGTGATGGACAAGACCCATCCGTTAGCTTAGCATAATGATCGTTCGGTTTATTGTTATTGCTTTCTTCATGTCAAATACATGTTCCTTCGACTATGAGATTATGCAACTCCTGGATATCGGAGGAATACCTTGTGTGCTATCAAACGTCACAAGGTAACTGGGTGATTATAAAGATGTTCTACAGGTATCTCCAAAGGTGTTTGTTGAGTTGACATAAATCAAGATTAGGATTTGTCACTCCGAGTATCGGAGAGGTATCTCTGGGCCCTCTCGGTAATACACATCATAAGAAGCCTTGCAAGCAAAGTGACTAGTGAGTTAGTTGCAAGATGATGTATTATGGAACGAGTAAAGAGACTTGCCGGTAACAAGGTTGAACTAGGTATATAGATACCGATGATCGAATCTCGGGCAAGTAACATATCGATGGACAAAGGGAACTACATATGTTGTCATAACGGTTTGACCGATAAAGATCTTCGTAGAATATGTATGAGCCAATATGTGCATCCAGGTTCCGCTATTGGTTATTGACCGAAGAGGTCTATCGGTCATGTATACATAGTTCTCGAACCCGTAGGGTCCGCACGCTTAACGTTCATTGACGATGTAGTGTTATATGAGTTATATGATTTGATGACCGAATGTTGTTCGGAGTTCCGGATGAGATCACGGACATGCGAGGAGTCTCGAAATGGTCGAGATGTAAAGATTGATATATAGGAAGATGGTATTTGGACACCGGAAGTGTTTCAGGACGTATCGGGAAGAAATCGGGTCACCAGAAGGGGTTCCGGGCACCCCCGACATGTATATATGGGCTTAATGGGCCAAGAGAGGGACAGACCAGCCCATAGGGGGCTGGTGCACCCCTTTCCCTAGCCAAATAGCCCTAGGGAAGGAAATGGGGGAGGGGTAGCCCCTCCTTCCTTTCCCTCTCATGGGAGATAGGAAAGGGGGGCACCCTCCCGTGCCTTTTCCCCGCTCCTATACACGACAGGGGGGCGCCACCTTGGGAGAGACCCCAAGTAGGATTCCTCCTACTTGGGCACCCCCTTGGCTGCTTCTCCCTCCCACACACACACACACACACACACACACATATATATATAGGAGGGGGCGTCTAGCACACAACAAACAATTGCCTAGCCGTGTGCGGCGTCCCCCTCCATAGTTTACACCCTCGGTCATATTTTTCATAGTTCTTAGGTGAAGCCCTGCGAGAATCACTTCACCATCACCGTCATCACGCTGTCGTCATTACAGAACTCATCTACTACCTCGACGTCTTGCTGGATCAAGAAGGATAGGGACGTCACCAAGCTGAACGTGTGCAGAATGCGGAGGTGTCGTGCGTTCGGTACTAGATCGGCTGAAGCGCGAAGAAGTTCGACTACATCAACCGCATTGAGAAACGCTTCCACTTACGGTCTACGAGGGTACATAGACACACTCTCCCCCTCGTTGCTATGCATCTCCATGGATAGATTATTGCGTGTGCGTAGATTTTTTTTTTTGAAATTGCATGCTACATTTCACAACAGTGGCATCATGAGCCCGGTCTATGCGTAGATGATATGCACGAGTAGAACACAAAGAGTTGTGGGTGGTGATAGTCATACTTCTTACCACCAACGTCTTATTTTGATTCGGCGGTATTGTGGGATGAAGCGGCCCAGACCAATCTTACATGTCCACGCACTGAAACCGGTTCCACAGACAGACATGCAACTAGTTTTGCATAAAGGTGGCTGGCGGGTGTCTGTTTCTCCTACTTTAGTTGAATCGAATTTGACTGCGGCCAGTCCTTGAAGAAGGCTAAAACAACAAATTTGACAAAACACCGTAGAGGTTTGATGCGTAGGTAAGAATGGTTCTTGCTAGAACACCGTAGAAGCCACATAAAACTTACAACAACAAAGTAGAGGACGTCTAACTTGTTTTTGCAGGGCATGTTGTGATGTGATATATGTTATTGTATGAGATGATCATGTTTGTAGAAGTTATCGGCAACCGGCAGGAGCCTTATGGTTGTCGCTTTATTGTATGAAAAGCAAACGCCATTTAATTTCTTTACTTTATCACTATGCGTTAGCGATAGTTGTAGAAGCAATAGTTGGCGAGACAACCATGAAGCAATGATGGAGATCAAGGTGTCGAGCTGGTGACGATGGAGATCATGACGATGCTTCGGAGATGGAGATCAAAAGCACAAGATGATGATGGCCATATCATGTCACATATTTTGATTGCATGTGATGTTTAACTTTTATGCATCTTATTTTGCTTAGTACGGCGGTAGCATTATAAGATGATCCCTTAACTAAAATTTCAAGGTATAAGTATTCTCCCTAAGTATGCACTATTGTGACAGTTTGTCGTGTTGAGACACCACGTGATGATCGGGTGTGATAGACTCTATGTTCACATACAACGGGTGCAAGACAGTTTTGCACATGAGGAATACTCGGGTTAAACTTGACGAGCCTGGCATGTACAGACATGGCCTCGGAACACTGGAGACCGAAAGGTCGAACGTGAATCATATAGTAGATATGGTCAACATAGAGATGTTCACCATTGATGACTACTCCATCTCACGTGATGGTCGGACATGGTTTAGTTGATTTGGATCACGTATCATTTAGATGACTTGAGCGATGTCTATCTAAGTGGGAGTTCTTAAGTAATTTGATTAATTGAACTTAATTTATCATGAACTTAGTCCTTGTAGTATTAGCATATCTATGTTGTAGATCAATAGCTCGCGTATAGCTCCCCTGTTTTATTTTTGACATGTTCCTAGAGAAAACTAAGTTGAAAGATGATAGTCGCATTCACGCGGACTGGGTCCGTGATCTGAGGATTATCCTCATTGCTGCACAGAAGAATTATGTCCTTGATGCACCACTAGGTTACAGACCTATTGCAGGAGCAGATGTAGACATTATGAATGTCTGGCAAGCTCGGTATGATGACTACTTAATAGTTTAGTGCACCATGCTTTACGGCTTAGGACCGGGACTTCAAAAACGTTTTGAATGCCACATAGCATATGAGATGTTTCAAGAGCTGAAATTGGTATTTCAGACTCATGCCCGTGTTAAGAGGTATGAGACCTCTGACAAGTACTTTGCCTACAAGATGGAGGAGAATAGCTCAGCCGGTGAGCATGTGCTCAGAATGTCTGGGTACTACAATCACTTGTATCAAGTGGGAGTTAATCTTCCAGATAAGATAGTGGTTGACAGAGTTCTCTAGTCACCATCACCAAGCTACTAGAACTTGGTGATGAACTATAATATGCAAGGGATGATGAAAACGATTTCCGAGCTCTTCGCAATGCTGAAATCGGCGAAGGTAGAAATCAAGAAAGAGCATCAAATGTTGATGGTTAACAAGACCACTAGTTCAAGAAAAAGGGTAAAAGGGAAAGAAAGGGAACTTCAAGAAGAATGGCAAACAAGTTGCCACTCCCGTGAAGAAGCCCAAAGGTAGACCCAAGCCTGAAATTGAGTGCTTCTACGGCAAAGGATATGGTCACTGGAAATGTATGGAACTGCCCCAAATACTTGTCGGATAAGAAGGATGGCAAGTGAACAAAGGTATATTTGATATACATGTTATTGATGTGTATTTTACTAGTGTTCGTAGTAACCCATAGGTTTTTGATACTAGTTCAGTTGCTAAGATTAGTAACTTGAAACAGGAGTTGCAGAGACTAGCTAAAAGCGAGGTGATGATGTGTGTTGAAAGTGATTTCAAGGTTGATAAGATCACCATCACACACTCCCTCTACCTTCATGATTAGTGTTGAACCTAAATAAATGTTATTTGGTGTTTGTGTTGAGCATGAATATGATTGGATCATGTTTATTGCAATACGGTTATTCATTTAAGTCAGAGAATAATTGTTGTTCTACTTACATGAATAAAACCTTCTATGGTCATACACCCAATGTAAATGGTTTATTGAATCTCGATTGTAGTGATACACATATTCATAATATTGATGCCAAAATATGAAAAGTTAATAATGATAGTGCAACATACTTGTGGCACTACCGTTTAGGTCATATTGGTGTAAAGCCCATGAAGAAACTCCATGCAGATGGACTTTTTGGAATCACTTGATTATGAATCATTTTATACTTGCGAACCATGCCTCATGGGCAAGATGATTGACGACCCACAAGTATAAGGGATCTATCGTAGTCCTTTCGATAAGTAAGAGTGTCGAACCCAACGAGGAGCAGAAGGAAATGACAAGTGGTTTTCAGCAAGGTATTCTCTGCAAGCACTGAAATTATCGGTAACATATAGTTTTGTGATAAGATAAATCCTAACGGGTAACAAGCAAATAAAGTAAGCAAGGTGCAACAAGGTGGTCCAATCCTTTTTATAGCAAAGGACGGGCCTGGAAAAACTCTTATATAAAGCAAAGCGCTCCCGAGGACACATGGGAATTATTGTCAAGTTAGTTTTCATCATTGAGGGAGTCCTGGATTAGGGGGTCTCCGGACAGCCAGACTATACCCTTTGGCCGAACTGTTGGACTATGAAGATACAAGATTGAAGACTTCGTCCCGTATCCGGATGGGACTCTCCTTAGCGTGGAAGGCAAGCTAGGCAATACGGATATGTAGATCTCCTCCCTTGTAACCGACTCTGTGTAACCCTAGCCCCCTCCGGTGTCTATATAAACCGGAGGGTTTAGTCCGTAGGACAACAGACAATCATACCATAGGCTAGCTTCTAGGGTTTAGCCTCTACGATCTCGTGGTAGATCAACTCTTGTAATACTCATATCATCAAGAACAATCAAGCAGGATGTAGGGTATTACCACCATCAAGAGGGCCCGAACCTGGGTAAACATCGTGTCCCCTGCCTCCTGTTACCATCCGCCTTAGACGCATAGTTTGAGACCCCCTACCCGAGATCCGCCGGTTTTGACACCGACATTGGTGCTTTCACTGAGAGTTCCACTGTGCTGTCACCGTAAGGCTTGATGGCTCCTTCGATCATCGGTAACGATGCGGTCCAGGGTGAGGTTTTCCTTCCCGGAGAAATCTTCGTATTCGGCGGCTTCGCACTGCGGGCCAATTCGCTTGGCCATCTGGAGCAGATCGAGAGCTATCCCCCTGGACATTAGGTCAGGTTCGGAAACTTAAACTACAGTGCCGACATCCGCGGAGACTTGATCTTCGACGGATTCGAGCCCATGTCAGGTGCGCCGCACAGTCACGACGAGCATGACGTAACTCCGCCATCGGATAATATTCGGGAGATCGCATCTGCAACTACTCCGGCCGTCAATCTGGAGCAAATCGCGCCATCCGAGAGCGGAGGGATAGACCCCGCCATGGAGGCCGCACTCTCAGTGGCGATAGAGCCGGATACCGACTTCACCCCTTACGAGAGCCGTGTCGCCGAACCACTGGATTCACCTCCGACCATGGACCCCGAGCTGCTTACATCCGTGCCTGTCGAATCCGACTGGGCGCCGATCATGGAGTTCACCTCAGCGGATATCTTTCAGCACTCTCCTTTCGGCGACGTGCTAAATTCATTAAGGTCTCTCTCCCTGTCAGGAGAACCTTGGCCGAACTACGTCCGGCTAGAATGGGATGCAGACGATGAAGAAATTCGCTGCCCGCCCACCACCCACTTAGTAGCCACTGTCGACGATTTAACCGATGCTCGACTTCGACTCCGAAGACATCGACGCTATGGACGACGATGCAGGAAACGAGCAGGAACCACCGCCCACAGGGCGCTGGACCGCTACCTCATCATATGATATATACATGGTGGACACCCCCAAAGAAGGCAATGGCGACGAGACAGCGGAGGATGACCCCTCCAAGAAGCAACCCAAGCGCCGGCGTCAGCGGCCCCGCTCTAAGTCCCGACACAGCAAAAGTAGTGATACCGGCACAAGAGACAATAACACTCCGGATAGTGCTGAAGACAAACACAATCCCCTCCAACACGAAGTAGAGCCGGAGGATGAACAAGCTAGCCCTCCAGAGCAGGCAGCAGATGGAGAACCGGAGAAGGACAATTACATGCCTCTCTCCGAAGACGAGGTGATCCTCGGCGACGAAGAATTTATCGTGCCTGAGGATCCCGTCGAGCAGGAGCACTTCAAGCGTCGGCTTATGGCCACAGCAAATAGCCTGAAGAAAAAGTAACAACAGCTTCAAGCTGATCAAGACTTGCTAGCAGACAGATGGACTTAAGTCCTTGCGGCCGAGGAATACAAACTCGAGCGCCCCTCCAAGAGTTACCCAAAATGCAGGTTGCTACCTCACCTCGAGAAGGAAGCATTGAAACCTCCATCACTAGTGTACGATGCGGCTGACCGGCCACCGCGTGGCCGAGCCAGATAGGCGTTTCAGCCTGAAGTTCAGCCTGCACCCCACCGCCACTCAATCAAAAAAACCAAGGCCCGGGGCAACACACGGGACTTGCGAGATGTATTGGACAGTAAGGCAAAACTCGCAAGGTCAATATACGGGTCACGGGCGTGTGCGCTAACGCGGGACGATGATCGTCACGCCGGATACACCAAAGGTAAATCCGCCTGTGCCGAATACAACAGACAAGACTCATATGAACTGCGTCGTGATATAGCCCGGCACAGAGGCACCGCACACCCCCTATGCTTCACTGATGAAGTTATGGATCACGAATTCCCGAAGGGTTTTAAACCCGTAAATATCAAATCATATGATGGTACAACAGATCCTGCTGTATGGATTGAGGATTTCCTCCTTCACATCCACATGGCTCGCGGTGATGACCTACATGCCATCAAGTACCTCCCACTAAAACTCAAAGGACCAGCTCGGCATTGGCTGAATAGCTTGCCAGCAGACTCCGTCGGCAGTTGGGAGGATCTGGAAGACACATTCCTTGACAATTTCCAGGGCACTTATGTGCGACCACCGGATGCTGATGACTTGAGCCATATAACTCAGCAGCCAGGGGAATCGGCCAGACAATTCTGGACACGGTTCCTGACTATGAAAAACCAAATTGTCGACTGTCCGGACACAGAGGCCCTAGCAGCATTCAAGCACAACATCCGTGATGAGTGGCTTGCCCACCACCTTGGCCAGGAGAAGCCGAAGTCTATGGTAGCCCTCACGACACTCATGACCCGCTTTTGCGCGGGCGAGGATAGCTGGCTGGCTCGCAGCAACAACACATCGAGGAATCCGGGCACTTCGGATACCAAAGATGCCAACGGCAGACAACGGCGTAACAGACCAAAGCGCCGCAATAACAGTGATAACACCGAGGATACGACAGTCAATGCTGGATTCAGAGGCTCGAGATCCGGTCAGCGGAAAAAGCCATTTAAAAGAAGTACTCCAGCTCTGTCCAGTTTGGATCGCATACTGGATCGGTCGTGTCAAATCCACGGCATCCCCGACAAGCCATCCAATCACACCAACAGAGAATGCTGGGTGTTCAAGCAGGCCGACAAGTTAAATGCCGAAAACAAGGACAAGGGGCTGCATAGTGATGACGAGGAGGAGCCCCAGCTGCCAAACATGGGAGGACAGAAGGGGTTCCCCCCACAAGTGAAGATGGTGAACATGATATACGCAATCCACATTCCCAAGAGGGAGCGGAAGCGTGCACTAAGGGACGTCTATGCGATGGAGCCCGTCACCCCAAAGTTCAACCCATGGTCTGCTTGCCTGATCACCTTTGATCACAAGGACCACCCCACTAGTATCCGTCATGGCGGATCCACCGCACTGGTCCTAGACCCCATCATCGACGGATTTCACCTCACTCGAGTCCTTATGGACGGCGGTAGCAGCCTGAACCTGCTCTATCAGGATACAATGCGAAAAATGGGTATCGATCCCTCGAGGATCAAACCCACCAAAACCACCTTTAAGGGCGCCATCCCAGGTGTAGAGGCCCATTGCACGAGCTCAATCACACTGTAAGTGGTCTTCAGATCACCGGACAACTTCCGAAGCGAGGAGTTAATCTTCGACATCGTCTCGGTTCGCAGTGGCTATCACGCACTGCTCGGACGAACTGCATTTGCAAAATTCAATGCAGTACCGCATTACGCATACCTCAAGTTTAAGATGCCAGGACCTTGGGGGGTCATAACAGTGAATGGAAACTCATAACGCTCGCTCTGCACGGAAGAGCACACTGCGGCCCTCGCAGTAGAAGCACAAAGCAGCCTTTTAAGGCAAACCACTAATCGGTGATACAGCCCCCGAACACCTTCAAGCGAGTCCGGAGTAAACTGCAACTGGATCGCCTGGCACGTTCAGAGCTCGCCTAGCAATTCGGCCCCCGTCCCAGTCCCAGTCAAGTGACGAAATATGTGTCACGCGTACATAATTACGCACTGAAAATACCATGGACATAGGCGGGGGCACGATCAGGGCACGTCCCACAATGTGGCTTAACCTCCCTAGGGGTTGTATACCTTTATCATTTCTTTTCTCTTTCAGGGCCTAACTCTCTGGAAGCCCTTTCCGGCAGTACGATTGCCAGACACATTACGGGAAGGAACAACCAAGGCGGCAAGAAGCTAAGATGTACACGGGAACCCCCAGGTGGTCTCTAATAATAATTGATATACCCGCTTTCTACTATACATATGCAGCTTGCCCTTGGATAGGACATTTCGAATAGTCCTACTTTCTGCTTATTGCACTACTTGTACCAGTACGCTTCGACGTATTATTTAAATAACAATGCATAGCATTAGTCTATTATCACATTATTCATCCTTTTTTCCTTATATGTCCATTTACGACAATCCGCACCCGTACATTCGGGTATGGTCAGTATGCCAGGGGCTTTCGTTTACCCCATAATACGGCGCGAGAAGTCCGAACACTTTCAACAGTGCGGCACCCCGAACTTATAGCACTATATGCATCAGCTCCGAATCATGTCTTGGGTCAATAGTTGGGTTTGCCCGGCTCCAATGCTTTGGTACCTTACGTTCTGCTATATCGGCTAAGGTAGCGGTGGGAGAACTACTGCGATTGTGTCTCGGTTCTTTCGGACGAGCACCTCAGTAGAGAAAGTCGAAAACTGACTGTCATGATAAGGCAAGAGACTGGTCGCTGTTCGAGAGGTCTCAAGTCCTTAAAGAATTTTTCTGCTTCAGGCGAGGAGTCGGCCTTGCCTGGCTTAGGCGTGTATAGCGCCCCAAATTCGGCCTTCCGAATACTAGGGGCTTCGCCAAGATTTAAAATTGTAGACTTCTATGGCTAAGTGAGAGTGATAAAGCCTTATAGTCTGATTGCCTGGTTCATTGCGCTGAACACCTACCTTGAAGGACCCAAAATTGGGGTAAAGAGTGCTCAGGTTTATCCCGAACACCCCAGTACTAGTTACATGGGGGCAGAAGCCGACGACTGGCCAACTCTCAGATTTTGTAAACAGCCGCACAGAAGGTAATATTTTAAATTTAAAAAAAGCGTTGAATAGCGCAGATGAACTTGTTTCACATTACAGGATCACACGAGCATGTTCATTCAAAAATTACATCCCTGACACATTCATCCGCCACAAGGCGGGAACCCTTCAGGACACTCTCATAATACATCTCGGGGCAGCGATGCTCCTTGCTCTCCGGCGGCCCCTCCTTCACCAGCTTCACGGCGTCTAGCTTCGCCCAGGCAAAAGCCCTACGCGCACCCTCGATGCAGATAGACCGCTTTATGACTTCAAGCCATGGGCAGACATCCACAAGCCGCCTCACCAGAACGAAGTAGCTGCCGGACAGGGGCTCGTCGGGCCACATCCGGACTATAAGGCCCCTCATGGCCTGTTCGGCCTCCTTGTGAAGCTCGACCAGTTTCTTCAGCTGGTCGCTCAAGGGTATTGGGTGTTCGGTCCCAGTATACTGAGACCAGAACAACTTTTTCGTCGAGCTCCCCTCCTCAGCTCGGTAAAACTCCACAGCATCCAGTACACTGCGGGGAAGATCTGCGAACGCTCCTGGAGAGCTCCGAACTCGGGTAAGAAAAAGAAAAGTTTCCTTCACATGCTTGCTTTGCATAAGGAATGTCTTACCCGCTGCTATCTTCTTCACCGCATCAATCTCTTGGAGGGCCTTGTGGGCTTCAGCCTTGGCGCTCCGGGCGCTTTCGAGCGCCTTCTCAAGCTCGGAGTCTCACGTCTTAGAGTCAAGCTCCAAGGACTTGTGTTTCTTGGCGAGAGCCTCGAGCTCTTGTTGCACCTCGCCTACTCGGGCTTCTTGCTTTTCCCGCTCAAGGTGCTCCTTGACTGCTTTGTTTTCGGCCTCGGACAACACCTTCTGCAGGGTCGCCACCTCGGTCGTGGCACCTGCCAAATTCATGATGCTCCTATTATTTTACAACCGAGCTTCTTTTTTAAAGCATAGATAAGGTATTGCTTACCTTTGCTCTCCTCGAGCTGCCTCTTGGTAAGGCCGAGCTCGTTCTCAGACCACTCCAGGTCCTGCTTCAGTGAAGAGACCTCTGCAGTACGTGCGACAGCGGCCAGTGATGAAGCTATGTACCTAGGGTAGGGTCATGGACCTGTCCAGCATACCCTCCCCAAGGACATCTTTACAAAGAATCAGAAGCAGTCGAAGGAAATCATCATCCACTCGACCGCGGAGATGCGCTCACTTGACCACCTTGAAGACACTCGACCACCAGAAGATGAGGAACCCTCCACTCTGCAACGGTTAGGACTTAAACCATAGCATTATGAGCATTTATGACATTTTACTGTAGGCGTTACCAGTAACGCCTTTCCTTTATGAGCATTGAACGCTGAGTAACGGAGGGGAGCTGGGGTCCTGGCGCACTCTATATAAGCCACCCCCTCCTCTGGGACAAGGGTTCGCACTTTTGTAAACTCACACACACATATAATCCAGTCGACCGCCTCAGGGCACCGAGACGTAGGGCTGTTACTTCCTCCGAGAAGGGCCTGAACTCATAAAACTCGTGTGTACAACTACTCCATAGCTAGGATCTTGCCTCCTCATACCTACCCCCATTCTACTGTCAGTCTTAGATCCACGACAGTTGGCGCCCACCGTGAGGCAGGTGTCTTAGCGACTTATTGGAGAAGTTGCAATTTTTCTGATAACCATCATCATGGTTCCAGGCGGAGGTTTGGCTGAGGGCCCCGAGATCCATCTCGGCGCGCTCGTGTTTGTCGCCGACGACTCCGCTTGGCTTCAGGAGGCACCACTCGACGTCGATGCGCTCCCCGCCCGCGGGGCGACACACTTTCACGCGTACGTCTGCGGCGTCCTCCTGCGGCAACCGTCGACCCAGTACCAGTCGACTCGAATGGCTTTCCCCCTCCCTGTGACCTGCCGGAGCAAGCGCACCGGCCGGTCGAGGATTCAACGGTGGGTGAAGCATGCGGTGGCCCGCCAGTCGGCCACCCCTCAAGTCGCGTCACTCGAGCCCGACGAGTCTCTCTACGGCCTGTTCGATCTGTCGACTGGCTCCGTAGAGACTGCATCCGAGTGCGGCAACAATGACTCGGCAGCGGAAGTCCTGATGGTCAATGGACCACGCGGTCCTCTTGGCTTCGATCGTGAAGGCGGAGGTGACGGGAATGGCGATCCGTCGCGCGTTCACGAGGAGTACCGCCCCGAGCCTCTCTTCTCACAGCAGAGAGAAGAACTTCATCGCCGAAACATGGATGCCCTACATACTCCTATAGTTGGAGAAACGCCCGAGACCCAGGCCTTGGAACAGGCTCGCTTGGCCAATCTGGCTGAGTGCACTCGGCTGGAGAACCTACAGCGCGCACTCGACGATCGCGCTCGTGAACGTGCTCCTGAGTCTAGCCGACGCCAACTTTTTCCACCTCCAGCTCAGGTATACCGGACACCGATCCAAAACCTAGCAGCTGCTGCCCGGATAGCAGAGTCGATTCAACCTTCCCAGTCAGAAGCTGGCCGAGGTCTGGCGCAGATCAGGGCCTTGCTCCGAGCAGCAGGAGAGCAGAATACGACCGTGTCTCAGTCGCGGGATAGGATCCATAGCAGATCTGTGGTCGCAGATACGGTCCAGTCGTCCCATAGCCTGAGATCGTCACCGAGGCGTGAGGGATGTGCAGAGCGGCGTGATCAGTACAGAAACCAGGAGCAGTATGATCGTCGAGCCGATCACGATGGTCGCCGTCGAGTGCCCACGCCTCCTCCAAGGAGTGGGTCATACGTGCCGCGGCCACATGAAGACAGGCGCCCTACCAGCGTCGGAAGAGGTATTCCAGTCGACCCAGGGAGTCAGGCTTTGATGCGAGATCTCTTCTCGTACAAGGCTTGGTCGACAGAAACAGAGCTCACCGAGATGGCCATGACAGAGGCCCGCAAACCAGCAATAGGGTACATGTCTTTGGCCTGGAGTGCTTCAGCAGAGCTATCAGAGCTACAGTGATTCCCCACAACTTCAGGTTGGCGACTGGAGTCAGTAAGTTCACCGGAGAGTCCAAGCCTGACACCTGGCTCGAAGACTACTGAGTGGCTGTCCAGATTGGTGGCAGCAATGATGAGGTGGCCATGAAACACCTTCCTCTGTTGTTGGAGGGCTCGGCTAGGGCGTGGCTGAATCAGTTGGCACCTGGCAGCATCTATACTTGGGAAGATCTCGCCCGAGTGTTTGTCAGAACGTTTGAGGGTACTTGCAAGCAGTGAGCAGGTTTGACAGAATTACAGTGTTGCGTCCAGAAACCGAATGAAACTTTGAGAGATTATATCCAAAGGTGGATCACCCTGCACCACACGGTGGAAGATGTGTCTGATCATCAGGCAATTTGTGCTTTCAAGGAAGGCGTCAGGTACCGGGAGTTGAACCTGAAATTCGGTCAGACAGGAAACATGACTCTGAAATGGATGATGGCAATCGCTACCAAGTATGCCAATGGTGAAGAGGAGGAGCGACTGCGGAGCAGCAAGCACAAAGCAGTCGCCCACAAAGCCGGAGGAGGAAACTCCAGTCGGAAACAAAAACGCAAGGACGAACCAGCTGCTCCGGGTGAGGCCTTGGCTGTGGTTCAAGGAAAGTTCAAGGGGAAGCCCAAAGGGCCGTGGAACCCCAAGAAAGTAAAAGATCAGGATGGAAATGACGTGTTGGATCTGCCGTGCCATATCCACACCAAAAAAGACGAAGAAGGTAATTTCATTTACCCGAAGCATACCACTCGACAGTGTCGGCTCCTGATCCAGCAGTTCCGAGAGAAATAGCCCAAGGAAAAGGAGAAGGAGGCAGACAAGGCTGAGAGTGAAGGAGAAGATGATGATGGTTATCCTCACGTGAATTCCACTCTGATGATTTTCGCTGATGTTGAAAACAAGAGTCGATTGAAAGTCATCAACAAAGAAGTGAACATGGTCGCTCCGGCGACACCCAGTTACTTGAAATGGTCGCAGACTGCCATTACATTCAACCAGTCTGATCATCCAGCGCACATCGCCACCCCTGGGAGGCAAGCGCTGGTGGTCGACCCGGTGGTCGAAGGCACTCGACTTACAAAGGTCCTGATGGATGGTGGCAGTGGCCTGAACATTCTGTACGTTGAAAGGAATGGGCATTCTGATGTCCAGACTCAGTGAAAGCCATATGAGTTTCCATGGGGTCATCCCGGGCAAGAAGGCTGCGTCCCTTGGTCAGATTGCACTCGACATGGTTTTCGGTGATGCCAAAAATTACCGCAAAGAAAAGTTGATGTTTGAAGTCGTGGATTTTCAGAGTGCATATCATGCAATTCTGGGCAGGCTGGCTTATGCACGATTCATGGCTTGACCTTGTTACGTGTACCTCAAACTGAAGATGCCTGGTCCCAGAGGAGTGATCACTATCTCTGGTAATCGGAAAAAGGCGGAAGAGTGTTTCCAAAAGGGCTCAAAGATCGCCGATGCCCAGATGGCCATGGCAGAATTGCAAGAATACCAGAAAAATGCAGACCCGAGTGCCTTGTTGCGAGCCAAGAATCCAGCCACGGATTCAGCATTCCAGTCGTCTGGCGAGACAAAGTCTGTTCACATCCACCCGACGGACCCCAATGCAGCTCCGACCCACATTTCAACCACACTCGACTCCAAATAGGAAGAAGCGCTCATCTAGTTCCTCCGTGAGAACTGGGACATCTTTGCATGGAAGCCTTCTGACATGCTAGGTGTTCCCAGGGGACTGGCTGAGCATCGTTTGCGAGTCGACCCGAAAGTGAAACCAGTCAAAGAGCATCTTCGACGGTCCGCCGTCCAGAAAAGAAAAGCAATCGGCGAAGAGGTGGCTCGGCTTTTGGCAGCTGAGTTTATCCAAGAGATTTACCACTCCAAGTGGTTAGCCAATGTTGTCATGGTCCCAAAGAAAGATGACTCACTCCGCATGTGCATCGATTTCAAGCATATCAACCGGGCCTGCCCAAAAGATCACTTCCCTCTCCCTCGCATCGATCAGATAGTCGACTCGACTGCTGGGTGCGAGCGTTTGTCCTTTTTGGATGCCTACTCCGGGTACCACCAGATCCGTCTGTACGGACCCGACGAAATAAAGACAGCCTTTATCACCCCGTTCGGGTGCTTCTGTTATGTCACAATGCCATTTGGCTTGAAGAACACTGGAGCCACATTTATGCGAATGATTCAGAAGTGCCTGCTCACTCAGATCAGTCGGAATGGGGAAGCATACATGGATGACATTGTGGTCAAGTCATGTAAAGGTTCCGACCTACTGACCGACCTCGCTGAAACCTTTGCCAACCTCAAAAGGTATGATATCAAGCTCAATCCATCAAAGTGCACATTTGGAGTTCCAGGCGGAAAGTTGCTCAGTTTTCTTGTTTCCGAAACAGGAATCGATGCTAACCCAGTGAAAGTAGGCGCTATACTCCGAATGAAACGCCCTGTGAGTGTGCATGATGTCCAGAAGCTTACTGGCTGCTTGGCCGCCCTAAGTCGATTCATTTCTCGCATCGGTGAAAAGGCGCTGCCTCTTTATCGACTAATGAAGAAATCAGATAAGTTCGAGTGGACTCCAGAAGCTGATACAGCATTTGCAGAGCTAAAAGCCCTGCTTTCCACCCAGCCGGTGCTTGCTGCTCCAATCAGCAAAGAGCCTCTTTTGCTTTATATAGCAGCCACTGGACAAGTCGTCAGTACAGTACTTATGGTCGAGCGGGAAGAAGAAGGAAAAGCATACAAAGTTTAACGCCTTGTTTATTATATTTTCGAAGTCCTGACCCCGTCAAAGCAGAGATATCCTCACTATCAGAAGCTTGTATATGGAATTTACATGACCACGAAGAAGGTTGCACACTACTTCTCAAATCACTCTTTTACAGTCATCAGCGACGCTCCATTGTCAGAGATTCTGCACAACAGGGATGCAACTGGTCGAGTGGCAAAATGGGCGATTGAACTCCTTCCCTTGGATATCAAGTTTGAGGCAAAGAAAGCTATCAAGTCCCAAGCAATAGCAGATTTCCTTGCCGAGTGGATAGAACATCAACTGCCGACTCAAGTTCACTCAGAGCACTAGACCATGTTCTTTGACGGATCCAAGATGTTGAACGGTTCTGGTGCTGGAGTAGTTCTGGTATCCCCCCGAGGAGACAAGCTCAGATATGTCCTCCAGATTCACTTTGATTCCTCCAACAATGAAGCAGAGTATGAAGCACTCCTGTATGGGTTGCGCATGGCCATCTCAGTCGGCGTCTGTCGCCTCATGGTCTATGGTGACTCAGATTTGGTAGTTAATCAAGTGATGAAGGAGTGGGACGTCAGAAGCCCAGCCATGACTGGTTACTGCAACGCGGTGAGAAAGCTTGAGAAGAAGTTCGAGGGGTTAGAACTCCTTCACATCCCCCGATTGAAAAATCAAGCAGCCGATGAATTGGCAAAGATAGGTTCCAAGAGAGAAGCCATTCCCAGCAATGTGTTCTTGGAGCATATTCACACGCCGACAGTTCAGGAAGACCCTTTCACTGAAGAGCCCCCACAACCCAAGAGCGCCACAGATCCGACTGAAGTTGAGGTCCCAGCTATGGTCGACCTAATCATGGAGGTTCCAGCCATTACTCCCGACTAGACGGTGCCCTACATTGCGTACATCCTCAGGAAAGAGCTCCCAGAGGATGAAGAAGAAGCTCGACAGATCGTCCGCCGATCTAAAGCTTTTATTGTGATAAGAGGGCAGCTGTTCAGAGAAAGTGTGACTGGAGTCGGTCAGAAGTGCATAACACCAGAAGAAGGTCGAATGATCCTCAATGACATCCACTCGGGGACCTGTGGCCACCATGCGTCCTCTCAGGCCATCGTGGCTAAAGCATACCGAGCTGGATTGTATTGGCCACGAGCAAATGAGATGGCGAAAGATATAGTCGACATATGTGAAGGCTCTCAATTTTACTCCGATATGTCTCACAAGCCAGCGTCAGCCCTGAAGACCATTCCCCTCGTCTAGCCCTTCGCTGTTTGGGGACTGGATATGGTTGGACTGCTGAGGACCGGCAAAAGCGACTTCACTTACGTGCTCATTGCAGTCGACAAGTTTACCAAATGGATCGAAGCCAAACCTATCAAGAACCTTGACGCTAGCACCGCTGTCAGTTTTATCAGAGAATTGACATTCAGATATGGAGTCCCACACAGCATCATCATGGAAAACGGGTCGAACTTCAATTCCGATGAGTTCAGAATTTTCTGCGCCTCTCAGGGCACTTGAGTCGACTATGCTTCTGTTGTTCACCCGTAGTCAAACAGACAAGCAGAAAGAGCCAATGGCCTAATTCTCAAAGGACTGAAGCCCCGACTGATGCGTGATCTCAAACACGCAGTAGGTGCTTGGGTTGATGAACTTCTGTCAGTTCTGTGGGGTTTAAGGACAACTCCTAATCGGTCGACTGGAAGAACTCCTTTCTTCTTAGTCTATGGAGCCAAAGCTGTTCTGCCAACTGACTTGCTCCACAACGCACCCCGAGCTGAACACTTCTCCGAAGCAGAAGCAGAGCAGGCTCGGCAAGATTCAGTCGATCTCTTAGAGGAGGAAAGAGAGATGACCTTGATCCGCTCGACCATTTATCAGCAAGATTTGCGTCGATTCCACGCCAGGAATGTGAGGGGTCAGGCCTTTCAAGAAGGAGACTTGGTTCTTCGAGTGGATCAACAGAAACCACACAACCTTGCTTCAACTTGGGAAGGCCCCTTCATCGTCACCAAAGTTCTCCACAACGGAGCATACCATCTTTACAGTATCGAGCATCAGAAAGACGAGCCACGGGCTTGGAACGCGGAGCTGCTCCGCCCCTTTTATACTTAAACACTTGTTTGAATAAAATGTAATAAGCAACACCTTTTGTAATTCGTTTATCAAAGACAAGAGCTTACGGTTCTCTCATTTGATTGTGTTGTTCTTATTTACTCCTGAAATCCCCTAGTGGGTGGGTTTAGTCGCGAATCCGTTCCGCCTAAGTTCGAAAAAATCCTACCGAGTGGAGAGCAATCCTCCCACTCGGGGGCTTAGCTGCAGTCGAGCACTCACCTAAGTTCTCTCACTAAGAGGCTTAACGGCAGTCCAGCACTCGCCTAGGTTTGAAAAAATCCTACCGAGTGGAGAGCAATCCTCCCACTCGGGGGCTTAGCTGTAGTTGAGCACTTGCCTAAGTTCTCTCACTAAGAGACTTAACGGCAGTCCAGCACTCGCCTAAGTTTGAAAAAACCCTACCGAGTGGAGAGCAGTCCTCCCTCTCGGGGGCTTAGCTGCAGTCGAGCACTAGCCTAAGTTCTCTCACTAAGAGACTTAACGGCAGTCCAGCACTCGCCTAAGTTTGAAAAAACCCTACCGATTGGAGAGCAGTCCTCCCACTCAGGGGCTTAGCTGCAGTCGAGCACTTGCCTAAGTTCTCTCACTAAGAGACTTAACGACAGTCCAGCACTCGCCTAAGTTTGAAAAAACCCTACCGATTGGAGAGCAGTCCTCCCACTCAGGGGCTTAGCTGCAGTCGAGCACTCGCCTAAGTTCTCTCACTAAGAGGCTTAACGGCAGTCCACCACTCGCCTAAGTTTGGAAAAATCCTACCGAGTGGAGAGCAATCCTCCCACTCGGGGGCTTAACTGCAGTCCAGTACTTGCCTAAGTTTGAGACCCATCCCTATCCGCAAGGATGACGAGGTGCAGGTCGACTGCAACCTTCTCCTTCGGAGCTGCGGCACAAATACAACGTCCGCTCCATCCCTATCCGCAAGGACGTCGAGGTGTAGGTCGAATGCAACCTTCTCCTTCGGAGCTGCGGCACAAATACAAGGTCCGCTCCATCCCTATCCGCAAGGACGACGAGGTGCAGGGTCGACTGCAACCTTCTCCTTCGGAGCTGCGGCACAAATACAAGGTCCGCTCCATCCCTATCCGCAAGGACGACGAGGTGCAGGTCGACTGCAACCTTCTCCTTCGGAGCTGCGGCACAAATACAACGTCCGCTCCATCCCTATCCGCAAGGACGACGAGGTGCAGGTCGATTGCAACCTTCTTCTTCGGAGCTGCGGCACAAATACAACGTCCGCTCCATCCCTATCCGCAAGGACGATGAGGTGCGGGTCAACTGCAACCTTCTCCTTCGGAGCTGCGACACAAATACAACGTCCGCTCCATCCTTATCCGCAAGGACGACGAGGTGCAGGTCGACTGCCACCTTCTCCTTCGGAGCTGCGGCACTAATACAACTTCCCCTCCATCCTTATCCGCAAGGATGACGAGGCGCAGGTCGACTGCCACCTTCTCCTTCGGAGCTGCGGCACAAATACAACGTCCGCTCCATCCCTATCCGCAAGGACGAAGAGGTGCAGCAAGCAAAGTCCATCCGAAGGCAAACACAAGCACATTCGGAGATAAACCAAATTCAGATAAATACTAAAAGGTTCCAAGCAGCGAACCAAAGGTACTCGGGCACCAAGCCTGAAGGAGTTTAACGGTTACAGAAACCACTCGGCATTCTGAGGCAAATTTAAAGCGTATCCAAGTGTCATAAGATTGTTCACTCGGCCAGAGGAGGGCTGGCAGGCTCCACGAATGAGTCCTGATCGATCCCATTAGCGATCTGAGTGGCGGCAGCAATGAAAGTCTCCATGAAGGACTGGAAGTCGTGCTTTTTGGTGTTAGCGACTTTGATCGCAGCCAGCTTGTCTTCACGAGCCTCCTTGCAATGGACTCGCACCAGGGACAGCGCCACATCAGCACCACACCGGGCGGAGGATTTCTTCCATTCTTGCACTCGGTCAGGGATCTCGTTCAGTCGAGTCATCAGAGATTCCAGATCATTCTGAAGCGTCGCCCCCGGCCAAAGCGTCGAGTCGATTCGAGAGACAACCTCCTTCAGGCGTGCGAGGTACCTTGTGGCGCTGGCGATACGGGACTCCAGTCGGAGCACGTTCATCGCAGTTTCATCGCAGACCGGGGAAGCGATAGGGTCCAGACCCGTCTCGACCCTTACAGTTTCTTCGTCAAAGTCTTGACAGAGTTCTGCAGGCAAAAGTCAGTTCAACCAACTGAGCAAAATCCGATGGCAAGCATCAACACAGTCGGATTAAAAGAAATACCTCCCAGCACGAGATAAAGCTTCTTAGCGAGGGTCCTCAGATAAGCTTCCGTGTCGTTCCTCTTGCGGATCGCAGACTCCAACTTTTCATTCTGGACGACCTTATCCTTCTTCAGGCTGGTCACTTTGCAGTTAGCTTCATTAAGACAAGATGTCAGTCTAGTCACCTCTCCTTCAAGCGTTCCGACTGAAGCAAGCTTCTTGTCTGCGAGAACGGTTTTGTCTTGGGCTGCTTTTTGCACAGCGGAGAGGTCCGAGTCCTTCTTGTCCAGAGCCAACTTCATTTTCTCTGCAAATGAAATAATCGAATCAAAAAAGAGATCAAAGAGATATATTGAAGTTCAGTCGGCAATCAGTTACCTTCCATACTAGCGGCCTCGTCTTGAGCTTTTTTCAGATTTTGCTGAGCCAATTCCAAGTCTAAGTTGAGTTGCCTCTGCTTCTCTTCGAGTTCGGCAAACTTGGAGATAAGAGTACAAGACTTCTGCAGGAGGCAAGGGACAGATCAATCGATAGGTTCGAAGGCAGTTCATTTCCGAGTGAATAAAACCTAAAGAAGTGGACAACATGCTGTTCAGACCCCAGTCGACTGCCAGCAGTCGACCGTGGTCTCGGGGACTACACCCAGTGGGTGCACTTGGTGTGCCCCCACCGATTCTGATCCTACTCGCCCAGACCGAGTGGAAGAGCGAAACTACCGAAAACGACAGCAACACCCAGTGGGTGCTCTAATTCAATGCGAACAACAGGAGATTGTGAAGAAGAAGATTTTTCAAGAACAAAAACAGTCGAAAAGTCTACTCACCTGGACGTTGGCCCGAAGGGCGGCACTAGCATCGTAAGCAGCCTGACTGCTCTCGTGCACTATCTTCACCCGCTCCATCATCGTATCAACCTGTCGGATGGCTTCCGCAGCCGCTTCCGACAAGTTGTGTGGGACGGGGTAGCTGGTGAAAAAATATGCAGATGACCCAGGTGCGGCTGCTTGAGGCTCCATGGTGTGGAGTTGGATGGTTGAAGGAACCACAGGTGCGGTCGACCGCGTGGGATGCCCACTCGGCAAGGGTGCAGCGAACGTCACAGTGGCCCTGCCCGCGCCTTCAGCTTGACAGACGGGAGGCATTGCAGTTGGTTCTTACCGAGCCACCCTGCCAGCTGTTACCTTCTTGCCCTTCCTAGGCTTAGGAGCCACATCTTCATCGTCGTCCGGAAGGTCAATGATGTTGGGTGGAGCTGCAAGACAGAACATTCGACCCCAAGTGAACCACTCGACCCTAAAAGGATCAAGAATCGAAATCGCAAGAGTTCATACCTGGGTTAGAGGTTACCGCATCCTCCATTTCCTCGTGCCGGTACTGGTATGAAGAGGTCCCTGGCGTAGCAGCACTGCAAAGGCCTGCATTCAATCGGTTACACCCAGTTAATCGAATCCACATAAAGGACAAGTTAGATGGTTACCCATAGATACTAGGAACAGTCACTTTGATCCGAGGCAAAGCTTTGGGCGGTTTGGAAGAGATGGCTTTCGGCACTTTCGGCGCTGGAAGCGGCACAACCTTGGATTGCTTTGGAGGCTTATCAGTCGGCGTCGGGGAAGACATCCTGGGGCGCTTCGAGGATTGCCCGATCGGCCCAGTCACCAAGTCCGGAGCGCGTGCCGAGTCATGAGTGTGCTTAGACCTCCTCTCCCTGCAAGGTGGCGAGTCAACTTCTTCCTCATCGGTCGATTCATCTCTCTCCTCGTCCTCCTCGGCTTCCGAATGCTCCTCGTCGCTCTCGCCCCTGCTCCCTTCTTCTTCAGCGCCTGGGTCATGCACTCCATTGGGCATCGAGTACATTTCAATGAGGGCCTGAAAGAGTAACAATCAAAAGACATTCAATCGACCACAAATGGGACATCACGTGGTGAATCGAAAAGATACTTGGTAAAACAGAAATATACCTGCTCCGGCTGGTGCGAGTTGTCGAATGGAATCACCCTCCTGGATCCCCAAGGGTTGTCTTTGTTGCCAGTGATTCCCCTCAACCAGTTCTCCAAGATATCCTCGCTAACCTCCTCCGGGTGGATCCGAGTGGTATCCTCGAGCCCAGAGTACATCCACATCGGATGATCGCGCACCTGAAGAGGTTGGATGCGTCAACCGAGAAAGACCTCCAGCAGATCCATCCCATTCACTCCATCGCGGACAAGCTGGACGACCCGTTCAACCAGCTCCTTGACCTGCGCCTTCTCTTCTGGAACTACCTTCAGGGGAGCAGGCTTCTCCACTCGAGCCAAGGAAAAAGGAGGAAGTCCAGTCGACTGGCCAGGGGTTGGCTGATCCTTGCAGCAAAACCAAGTCGACTGCCAGCCCCGGACCGAGTCAGGAAGGATCATCGCTGGGAAAGTGCTCTTGCTCCTCATCTGGATCCCCAGACCACCGCACATCTGGATCACCCGCGTCCTCTCGTCACTCGACTTGGCCTTTTTGACCGACTGGGAACGGCAAGTGAAGATGTGTTTGAAAAGCCCCCAGTGCGGTCGACAGCCCAAGAAGTTTTCGCACATGGACACGAAAGCGGCCAGATAGACTATGGTGTTCGGAGTGAAATGGTGGAGCTGAACCCCAAAGAAGTTCAAAAAACCCCGGAAGAAAGGGTGGGGAGGCAGTGAGAATCCGCGATCTATGTGGGTTGCGAGGAGGACACAATCACCCTCTATATGCTGCGGCTCGGTTTCGTCCCCCGGGAGCCGAGCCGACTTGTGAGGGATCAATCCCCCCTCCAGCAGGTCGTCGAGGTCGTCCTGCGTGATTGCCGAGCGGATCCAGTCGCCCTGGATCCAGCCCGCCGGCAGGCCGGACCTCGACGAGGATCCGCCCCGGCTGGTCCGCTTGCCCTTCGCCTTCTCGGTCGCCTTCTTTGCGTGTTCCAGCGCCGCCGTCTTATCCTTCCCCATGGTGGCGGATCGAGCTCGAGCGGAGGTCCGGCGACGAGGCAGAAGCGAGAGTGGCGGAGGGATCGGGAGAAAGAGAAGAGAGAATGGGAGCATGCGGAGCAGAGGCCTGGCCCGAGACCTTTTATAAGGCCTTCCACCGAGTGGCTGACTGGTGGACCCAAGCGATCTAAACAAATCCTGCAACAGTCTCGCGCAGTACGTGGTGAAAAAGGTGGCGCGGGGATCGAGGAGACTTGCCTAATCCATCCCGATAACCTCGGTTCCTCCCATTTGGCGCACTTCCCAAAATTTGAATCCCGCGAGATCCGTGGAGAGCAGAATAACCTGTCAGACTGAAGACAAACACCCTCTACATCATCATTCGGAATTCTACCATGAAAGTTCACTCGACAACAACCAAGAATGGACCAAGGTGATTGAGAAAGGAGTCGACGTCATCTCCTCAGCTCATTGTTTCAGGACAAGACGTATTCATAGCACAAAGAGTGGGTCGGAAGTGTTCTCAACCCCTTCCTCACTCAAACCCTGATCCATTCGGGGGCTAATGATGAAGCTATGTACCTAGGGTAGGGTCATGGACCTGTCCAGCATACCCTCCCCAAGGACATCTTTACAAAGAATCAGAAGCAGTCGAAGGAAATCATCATCCACTCGACCACGGAGATGCGCTCACTCGACCACCTTGAAGACACTTGACCACCAGAAGATGAGGAACCCTCCACTCTGCAACGGTTAGGACTTAAACCATAGCATTATGAGCATTTATGACATTTTACTATAGGCGTTACCAGTAACGCCTTTCCTTTATGAGCATTGAACCCTGAGTAACGGAGGGGAGCTGGGGTCCTGGCGCACTCTATATAAGCCATCCCCCTCCTCTGGGACAAGGGTTCGCACTTTTGTAAACTCGCACACACACATATAATCCAGTCGACCGCCTCAGGGCACCGAGACGTAGGGCTGTTACTTCCTCCGAGAAGGGCCTGAACTTGTAAAAATCGTGTGTACAACTACTCCATAGCTAGGATCTTGCCTCCTCATACCTACCCCCCATTCTACTGTCAGTCTTAGATCCAAGACAGCCAGCAGTGAAGCCAGCACATACACATAGATATATTCTGATTAGACTCCTGAGTCATCATTTGATCCTCTATTTGGCCTTTCTTATCGAACACCGAACAGAGCATCAGGGGCTATTATCTATGTGGTAATATTTTCTTATATTTTGATTGCTTACCTCAAAGCCTGTTAGGAGGCTGGCGCAAGCTTTGGTCAGTCCGTTTTTGGTGGACTGAACTTTCTCGATCACCGCACTCATGATAGTGCGGTGCTCTTCATCGATGGAAGCGCCGTGAAGCGCTTCCAGCAAGTTGTACGGTGCCTCTGGATGGATAGAGGACACCGGCACGGGCGGCTGGCCGCCCTTAACGGGGGATCGCCTACCAGAGTTCTGAACCATTGAAGGTTCCGGTGCAGTGTTCGGCTGGGGGGCGAACTCAGAGACCGTGGGAGTTTTGCTCCCTTTGCGCCCAGGGTCTGGGAGGTCGCCTCGTGGCGCCCCCTGGACCACCTCCCCTCGGCTTGGTGCCTTTCGAGACAACACCTCAACATTGTTTGTAGGGCGAGGGGTGGAGGCGGTCGGAGGAGAACCGCTGTTCATATTCGACGAGTCCAATGAACCACTCGACGAAGATACGTCGAGATGATCTCGGGACGGACTGCATAATCATGTTCAGCATGAGGAGAAGCAGTGCAATAAAACATACCATGAAATACTATGGTGTCCGGATACTTACGACTTTGCCAGGGGCTTGACCCTCGGTAGCCACTTGTCGCCGTTGTAGGCGGTCGTCGTGGAGCAGTCTGGAGGGAGGGTCCTTCCCTTCTTGGACCCTTCGGCCTCCTCGGTTGGGTCGGCCTTCCTTTTCTTGTCTCCCCTGGTTGGGGGGAGAACTTTCCTCCTCCTCCTCGTTTTCATGGGAGGAGTGCGCGTCGGAGTCATCAGACGATGAGTCCGATACAACCTTGCGCCGGAGACCCTTCTGGGTCCCCGTGGCCTTCTTTGCCGGCGCCTCGTAAGGTACCGGAGCTAGTATCTCCGTTAGGAGAGCATCTGCAGGATCTTCAGGCAGGGGGGCTGGGCAATCGAGCTCCTGTTGTCTTTATCCAGTCCTGTTAATGACATGGAAGCTTAGATCCCGCACATGATTTAACTGGGGCAAATAAATACCCTATGAGATATCAAAACTTACCAGATTTGCATGGCGCTTTGCGCTGAGTCCGCGGTCCTTGGTGAGGGAAGGAGGTACCTCGGCGCCCTTGAACAACACCCTCCATACGTCCTTGTGTGTCGTGTCGTAGAGCTCTCGCAGCGTCTGGTGCTTGGCCGGGTCGAACTCCCACAAATTGAATGCCCGTCGTTGACACGGGGGAATCCGACGGAAGAGCATGACCTGGACCATGTTGACGAGCTTGATTTTCTTGCTCATCATGTTCCTGATGCAGGTCTGGAGTCCGGTCAGCTCTACCAAAGAACCCCAGGACAGGCCCTTCTCTTTCCAGGAAGTGAGTCGCGTGGGGATTCCGGGTCGAAATTTGGGGTCCGCCGCCCAGTTGGTGTCGCGCGGCTCGGTGATGTAGAACCACCCCGATTGCCACCCCTTTATGGTGTCCACATAGGAGCCTTCGAGCCAGGTGTCGTTAGACATCTTGCCCACCATGGCGCCTCCGCACCCTGCTTGCTGGCCGACCACCACCTTCGGTTTGATATTGAAGGTCTTCAGCCACAGGCCGAAATGGGGCTTGATGCGGAGGAAGGCCTCGCACACGACGATAAATGCCCAGATGTTGAGGATGAAATTGGGGGCCAGATCATGAAAATCCAGCCCATAGTAGAACATGAGCCCGTGGACAAACGGGTGGAGGGGAAATCCCAGTCCGCGGACGAAGTGGGTAAGAAAAACTACCCTCTCATGGGGTTCGGGCGTAGGGATGATCTGCCCTGCATCTGGCAACCGGTGCGCGATATCCGCGGCCAGATATCCGGCTTCTCGTAACTTTGTGATGTTCTCCTCCGTGACGGAGGAGACCATCCACTTGCCTCCCGCTCCGGACATGCTTGGAGTGGTTTGAGAAGAAAGACATGAACTTGGGTGCTGGAGCTCAAGTGTGCGAGAGTGGGTAAGCAACGAGGAAGAAGGCGTGGGTAAAAAGAGTGAATCCTAATCCCATTATAAGGGCGGAAGAGGCGATGCGCCTCCCCACTTGCCTGGCAAAATCGCTTATTCCCCAAGCGCCGTAATTGATGGCGCGGTTGGGTTACCCATGCCCGTATTGATGAGAATCCAGTAATAAGGGGAACACGATCTCTGCTTTGACAAGACGTGTCAAGAAAACTGCCTCGCGATATGTGCGATGTTGGTTGAGAAGAACAGTTCGAATAATGACCGGGCCATGGCGTGATGTCATGCTGTCAAAACGTGTCAGTAGATTAGATTTGTGGAAATATTATTCTCTCTACGGTGGTATGTGGAACTTGTTTTGCAGAGCCGGACACTATCCCTGTGTTCAAAATCTTCCATGGAGTATTCGGAGGAGGTACCCGCCTTACAATGCCGAAGACAATACTGCGCCCCGGACTCATCGTCATTGAAGCTTAGTTCAGGGGCTACTGAGGGAGTCCTGGATTAGGGGGTCTCCGGACAGCCGGTCTATACCCTTTGGCCGGACTGTTGGACTATGTACATACAAGATTGAAGACTTCGTCCCGTGTCCGGATGGGACTCTCCTTAGCATGGACGGAAAGCTAGGCAATACAGATATGTAGATCTCCTCCCTTGTAACCGACTCTGTGTAACCCTAGCCCCCTGCGGTGTCTATGTAAACCGGAGGGTTTAGTCCGTAGGACAACAGGCAATCATACCATAGGCTAGCTTTTAGGGTTTAGCCTCTACAATCTCGTGGTAGATCAACTCTTGTAATACTCATATCATTAAGAACAATCAAGCAGGACGTAGGGTATTACCTCCATCAAGAGGGCCCGAACCTGGGTAAACATCGTGTCCCCTGCCTCCTGTTACCATCCGCCTTAGACGCACAGTTCAGGACCCCCTACCCGAGATCTGCCGGTTTTGACACCGACAGTCATCCTCATATGATTCACGTTCGTTACTTTGATAATTTGATATGTGGGTGGACCGGTGCTTGGGTGTTGCCCTTCCTTGGACAAGCCTCCCACTTATGATTAACCCCTCTCACAAGCATCCGCAATTAAGAAAGAAGAATTAAGGTAAACCTAACCATAGCATGAAACATATGGATCCAAATCAGCCCCTTACGAAGCAACACATAAACTAGGGTTTAAGCTTCTGTCACTCTAGCAACCCATCATCTACTTATTACTTCCTAATGCCTTCCCGTAGGCCCAAATAATGGTGAAGTGTCATGTAGTCAACGTTCACATGACACCACTAGAGGAGAGACAACATACATCTCATCAAAATATCAAACGAATACCAAATTCACATGATTACTTATAACAAGACTTCTCCCATGTCCTCAGGAACAAACATAACTACTCACAAACCATATTCATAATCATAACTAGAGGAGTATTAATTATCATTAAGGATCTGAACATATGATCTTCCACCGAATAAACAAATAACATCAACTACAAGGAGTAATCAACACTACTAGCAACCCACAGGTACCAATCTGAGGTTTTGGGACCAAGATCGAATACAAGAGATGAACTAGGGTCTGAGAGGAGAGAGATTGACCCTCTCTCGATGAGAGGATCGATGGTGATGACGATGGTGATGATTTGCCCCTCCCGAAGGGATGTTTCCCCGACAGAACAGCTCCGCCGGAGCCCTAGATTGGTTCTGCCCAAGTTCCGCCTCGAGACGGTGGCGCTTCATCCCGAAAGCTTCTCTCCTATTTTTTCCAGGGTAAAAGACACCATATAGCCAATGATGGGCACCGGAGGCCTGCAGGGGGCCCACAAGGTCGGGGGCGCGCCTAGGGGGGTGGGCACGCCCTCCACCCTTGTGGCTAGCTGGTGGCCCCCTTTGGTTCTTTCTTCGCCCAATATTTTTTATATATTCCAAAAATAAACTTCATGAAGTTTCAGGACTTTTGGAGTTGTACAGAATAGGTCTCTAATATTTACTCCTTTTCCAGTCCAGAATTCGAACTGTCGGCATTCTCCCTCTCCATGTAAACCTTGTAAAATAAGAGAGAATAGGCATAAGTATTGTGACATAATGTGTAATAACACCCCATAATGCATTAAATATCAATATAAAAGCATGATGCAAAATGGACGTATCAACTCCCCCAAGCTTAGACCTCGCTTGTCCTCAAGCGAAAGCCGATATCGATAAATATGTCCACATGTTTTGAGATAGAGGTGTCGATAAAAATAAAATACGTACATGAGGGCATCATGATCATCTTTAGAACAGCAACATATATTGTCATATAATTTCTTATGCTTAAGTAACAATTCGTTCACAAGGTAAAGTATGAATCAGAAACTTCATTGAAAACTAACAAACTATGGTCTCGGTCATTGGAACAATTGCAATTTATCATAACATCAAAAAGAGTCAATATAAGAGCTTTTCAGCAAGTCCACATACTCAACTATCATATAATCTTTCACAATTGCTAACACTCACGCGATACTTATGGGTACAAAGCTTCAATCGGACACAGCGAAAGATAGGGGCTTATAGTTTTGCCTCCCAACCTTTTACCTCAAGGGTAATGTCAACAATAATACTTTATGAAAACGTACATCCGAGTGGATATATATATCTGGATCTCTCCAACACATAGAGCTTGCAAAAAGAAAACATGTAAAAAGGAAGGGTGTTTATCACCATGACTCTTGTATATGGGTAGAAGATAAAAGTAAAAGATAGGCCCTTCACAGAGGGAAGCAGAGGTTGTCATGCGCTTTTATGGTTGGATGAACAAAATCTTAATGCAAAAGAACGTCACTTTATATTGCCACTCGTGATAAGGACCTTTATTATGCAGTCTGTCGCTTTTATTTCTTCTATATCACAAGTTCGTATAAATATTATTTTCTTCACACTAATAGATCATACATATTTAGAGAGAGCAATTTTTATTGCTTGCACTGATGACAACTTAGTTGAAGGAACTTACCCGATCCATAGGTAGGTATGGTGGACTCTCATGGCAAAAGTGGGTTTAGGGATATTCGGAAGCACAAGTGGTATCTCTACTTGATGCAAAGAATTTGGCTAGCATGAGGGGGAAAGACAAGCTCAACATGTTGGATGATTCAAAACAATATAACTTCTATTTGGATTTAAGAAAACATAACTCATTATGTTGTCTTCCTTGTCCAACATCAACTTTTTAGCATGTCATATTTTAATGAGTTCTCACAATTACAAAATATGTCCAATATAGTATATTTATATGTGAGGCATCTCTTTCTTTATCACTTCCTATTAATTGTAACAATGACCAAAACTATGTTTGTCAACTCTCAATAACTTTTGTTCATCATACTATTTATATGTGAAGTCATTACTTTCCATAAGATCAATATATGAACTTTTTATTTCTTTTTATTCTTTCTTTTATTTAATTCCCTCGAGATCATAGCAAGAAAGCAAAGCGCTTGTCTCAAAAATACTCTTTATTATATATCTCACGGACTCGATTACATAGAGGGAACATAAAGCAAAACTCAAAGCTAGATCATGCTAAAAACTTTATTCTACTAGATCAAGATATAGCCAAAAGGATCGAACTAAGAAAAGCGATAAAGATAAAGATGTGATGGTGATACGATACCGGGGCACTCCCCCAAGCTTGGAAGTTGCCAAGGGGATGTTGGGAAACGTAGTTATTTCAAAAAAATTCCTACGCACACGCAGGATCATGGTGATGCATAGCAACGAGAGGGTAGAGTATGTCTACATACCCTCGTAGACCGAAAGCGGAAGAGTTTATCAACACGGTTGATGTAGTCGTACGTCTTCACGATCTGACCGATCCAAGTACCGAACGCACGACACCTCCGAGTTCTGCATACGTTCAGCTCGATGATGTCCTCGCCTTCTCGATCCATCAAGATGGGCAAAGTAGTAGATGAGTTCCGGCAGCACGACGGCGTGGTGATGGTGTTGGTGAAGAACAATCTCCGCAGGGGCTTCGCCTAAGCACTACGAAAACTATGACGGAGGATAAACTAGAGGGGACAGGGTTGCTGACACACGGCTTGGTGTTTCTTGATGTGTCTTTCGTGCTAGCCCTGCCCCTCTATTTATATGTTGAGCCCTGGGGTCGAAACTTGGAGCAAAAGCCTCCTCAAAGTCAGTTTTGCCCGAAAGGCAAGATTCCCACTCGGACTCCAGGACCAAACGCCACAATCCTTGGCGTCTGGCCCAGACGCCATGGGCCTCGGCGTCTAGCCCAGGTCCAGACACCAGGGTCTCCGACGTTTGCCCCCTGGCCTCCCCAAAACTCCTTTTGCACCGACTTATAGCCCCGCGGGCCTAACCCCTTGGCCAAACCATATCATCCAATATATGAATCTTTACCTCCGGACCATTCCGGAGCTCCTCATCATGTCCGTGATCTCATCCGGGACTCCGAACAACATTCGGTCACCAACATACATAACTCATATAATACTATATCGTCAACGAATGTTTAAGCGCGCGGACCCTACGGGTTTGAGAACTATGTAGACATGACCGAGACACCTCTCTGGTCAATAACCAATAGCGGAACCTGGATGCCCATATTGGCTCCTACATATTCTACGAAGATCTTTATTGGTCGAACCGCATAACAACATACGTTGTTCCCTTTGTCATCGGTATGTTACTTGCCCGAGATTCGATCGTCGGTATCTCAATACCTAGTTCAATCTCGTTACCGGAAAGTCCCTTTGATCATTCCGTAATACATCATCCCGCAACTAACTCATTAGTTACAATGCTTGCAAGGCTTATAGTGATGTGCATTACTGAGTGGGCCCAGAGATACCTCTCCGACAATCGGAGTGACAAATCCTAATCTCGAAATACGCCAACCCAACAAGTACCTTTGGAGACACCTTTAGAGCACCTTTATAATCACCCAGTTACGTTGTGACATTTGGTAGCACACAAAGTGTTCCTCAGGTAAACGGGAGTTGCATAATCTCATAGACAGTGTTGGGGATATTACTACTGGAGGTAAACCGGCCTTATGTAGCCGGGTTGACTCGTTGAAGATTAGAAGCCCATGAAGATGTGAGGATAATGGCGCTTTAAGGAAGGCCCAAGGCCCAAAGGCGGGTTATAGCCTATAAATGTAAACCGACCTAGTCATATAACTTGTATGATAAGATAGGGAGAGTAGAGACCGAACCGGACACATTTATGATCCGGCTTCGGGGTCCGGTGGTCGTCAACCTATGTATATAAAGGGACGACCCGGCCGCGGTTTAGAGACAGACAACAACAACTCAAGAGCCAGACAAAGCGGATTCACTCCCTGGCCTTCGAAACCCTAGCAATACCAATCACAACTAGACGTAGGCTTTTACCTTCCTCGAAGGGGTCGAACTAGTATAAAATTCCCCGTGTCCGTTTGTCCGGTTTAAACCCCTTAAAGCTAACCTGTAGTGATGGCTCCACGACTAAGTCCTTTCACAAGGACATCTGCCGTGACAAACCCACGACACATAGGAACATGTATAAGTCATGAAGAAAGCAATTGCAGAGTACTAAACGATCAAGTGCTAAGCTAACGGAATGGGTCAAGTCAATCACATCATTCTCCTAATGATGTGATCGCGTTAATCAAATGACAACTCATGTCTATGGCTAGGAAACATAACCATCTTTGATCAACGAGCTAGTCAAGTGGAGGCATACTAGTGACACTCTGTTTGTCTATGTATTCACACAAGTATTATGTTTCTGGTTAATACAATTCTAGAATGAATAATTAACATTTATCATGATATAAGGAAATAAATAATAACTTTATTATTGCCTCTAGGGTATATTTCCTTCAGTCTCCCACTTGCACTAGACTCAATAATCTAGTTCACATCGCCATGTGATATAACACCAATAGTTCACATCACCATGTGATTAACACCCATAGTTCACATCGTCATGTGACCAACACCCAAAGGGTTTACTAGAGTCAATAATCTACTTCACATCGCTATGTGATTAACACCCAAAGAGTACTAAGGTGTGATCATGTTTTGCTTGTAAGAGAAGTTTAGTCAATGGGTCTGCCACATTTAGATCCATATGTATTTTGCAAATTTCTATGTCAACAATGCTCTGCACGGAGCTACTCTAGCTAATTGCGCCCACATTCAATATGCATCCAGATTGAGACTTAGAGTTATCTGGATCCGTGTCAAAATTTGCATCGACGTAACCCTTTATGACGAACCTTTTGTCACCTCCATAATCGAGAAACATATCCTTATTCCACTAAGGATAATTTTGACCGTTGTCGAGTGATCTACTCCTATATCACTATTGTACTCCCTTTCCAAACTCAGTGTATGGTATACAATAGATCTGGTACACAGCATGGCATACTTTATAGAACCTATGGTTGAGGCATAGGGAATGACTTTCATTCTCTTTCTATCTTCTGCCGTGGTCGGGCTTTGAGTCTTACTCAATTTCACACCTTGTAATACAGGCAAGAACTCTTTCTTTGACTGTTCCATTTTGAACTACTTCAAAATCTTGTCAAGGTATGTACTCATTGAAAAAACTTATCAAGCGTTTTGATCTATCCTATAGATCTTGATGCTCAATATGCTCAATATGTAAGCGTCTTGATCTACTCCTTTCAAATACTCCTTTATGCTTTCCAGAAAATTCTACATTATTTCCAATCAACAATATGTCATTCACATATATTTATCAGAAAATGTTGTAGTGCTCCCACTCACTTTCTTGTAAATACAGGCTTCACCGCAAGTCTGTATAAAACCATATGCTTTGATCACACTATCAAAACGTTTATTCCAACTCCAAGATGCTTGCACCAGTCCATTGATGGATCGCTGGAGCTTTCTCACTTTGTTAGCACCTTTAGGATTGACGAAACCTTCTGGTTGCATCATATACAACTCTTCTTTAAGAAATCCATTAAGGAATGTAGTTTCGACATCCATTTGCCAGATTTCATAAAATGTGGAAATTTGCTAACATGATTCGGACAGACTTAAGTATCGCTACGAGTGAGAAAATCTCATCGTAGTCAACACCTTGAACTTTGTCAAAACCTTTTTCGACAAGTCTGGCTTTGTAGATAGTAACGCTACTACCAGCGTCCGTCTTCCTCTTGAAGATCCATTTATTTTCTATGGCTTGCCGATCATCGGGCAAGTCAACAAAAGTCCACACTTTGTTCTCATACATGGATCCCATCTCAGATTTCATGGCCTCAAGCCATTTCGCGAAATCTCGGCTCATCATCGCTTCCTCATAGTTCGTAGGTTTGTCATGGTCAATTAACATGACCTCCAGAACAGGATTACCGTACCACTCTGGTGCGGATCTCACTCTGGTTGACCTACAAGGTTTGGTAGTAACTTGATCTGAAGTTATATGATCATCATCATTAGCTTCCTCACTAATTGGTGTAGGAGTCACAGAAACAGATTTCTGTGATGAACTACTTTCTAATAAGGGAGCAGGTACAGTTACCTCATCAAGTTCTACTTTCCTCCCACTCACTTCTTTCGAGAGAAACTCCTTCTCTAGAAAGGATCCATTCTCAGCAACAAATATCTTGCCTTCGGATCTGTGATAGAAGGTGTACCCAACAGTTACTTTTGGGTATCCTTTGAAGACGCACTTCTCCGACTTGGGTTTGAGCTTATCAAGATGAAACTTTTTCACATAAGCATCACAACCCCAAACTTTAAGAAACGACAGCTTAGGTTTCTTGCTAAACCATAGTTCATACGGTGTCATCTCAACGGATTTAGATGGTGCCCTTTTTAATGTGAATGCAGCTGTCTCTAATGCATAACCCCAAAACGATAGTGGTAAATCGGTAAGAGACATCATAGATTGCACTATATCAAATAAAGTACGGTTATGATGTTCGGACACACCATTATGCTGTGGTGTTCCAGGTGGCACGATTTTTTTGTGAAACTATTCCACATTGTTTTAATTGAAGACCAAACTCGTCACTCAAAAGTTTGTCTCTGCGATCAGATCGTAGAAACTTTATTTTCTTGTCACGATGATTTTCCACTTCACTCTGAAATTCTTTGAACTTTTCAAATGTTTCAGACTTATGTTTCATCAAGTATATATACCCATATCTGCTCAAATCATCCATGAAGGTCAGAAAATAATGATACCCACCGCGAGCCTCAACACTCATCGGACTGCATACATCAGTATGTATTATTTCCAATAAGTCAGTTGCTCGCTCCATTGTTCCGGAGAACGGAGTCTTAGTCATCTTGCCCATGAGGCATGGTTCGCAAGCATCAAAATGATTCATAATCAAGTGATTCCAAAATCCCATCAGCATGGAGTTTCTTCATGCACTTTACACCAATATGACCTAAACGGCAGTGCCACAAATAAGTTGCACTATCATTATTAACTTTGCATCTTTTGGCTTCAATATTATGAATATGTGTATCACTATGATCGAGATCCAACAAACCATTTTCATTGGGTGTATGACCATAGAAGGTTTTATTCATGTAAACATAACAACAATTATTCTCTAACTTAAATGAATAACCGTATTGCAATAAACATGATCAAATCATATTCATGCTCAACGCAAACACCAAATAACATTTATTTAGGTTTAACACTAATCCCGAAAGTATAGGGAGTGTGCGATGATGATCATATCAATCTTGGAACCACTTCCAACACACATCGTCACTTCACCCTTAACTACTCTATGTTCATTCTGCAACTCCCGTTTCAAGTTACTACTCTTAGCAACTGAACCAGTATCAAATACCGAGGGGTTTGTAACATCCCAAATTTTCAATTTGGAATGTTATACATAGGTCACTCTTGCATATCATATTTTATTGCATTTTCGTTCCGCAATCCTCGAAATCCTAAGCAGCTCAAGGACCCACGGAGAGAGTTGGGGATTTACCGGTTTCCTTATTTGATTTTTATCAAATAATGAAACGAGGATTTTGGTTTTAATTATTTTTCTCTCCGAAAATATTTCATAATTAAAAATATATGAGAGGAGATAATATGACTTCTCCAAAATAATTGAGATATTGGAGGAAAAATATTAAAATCATTTATTTGATTTTATTTGGATTTTATTTGCATTAGAAAATTTGCACGTTTTTCAAAATTGTATTTTAGGGCCAAGAAAATGTTCATCTCGTTTTAAATATTCTATTTAGACGATGAAAATTTGTTTTGACATTTTTAGATTTTTATTTTATTTTTTAGGATTTATTTTCTGTTCGGTGGAATTAATTAAAAAAACTCCCAAGCACCGACTGGGCTGAAACCTAGCCGGGCCGGCCCAACCGCCCCGCGCCGCCGCCTTCCCTTGCGCGCGCGCGCGCCGCTGCCGACTCGGACGAGGAGTCCGGCCGGGACTCCTCATCGCTGCCGCCTTGGCCCCTCCTCCAAGCCGAGCCGCCCCCCTTTATATACTCCCGCCCTGAGCCACCACCGCCGCCAACCCCGCCGCCCGCTGCAAGCCACGCCGCCACCAGCGCCTCCCAACCGCCGCCGCCACCACGGACCCAACGAGGTAGCCGTTCGCTGCCGGTTTTTTTAAGAAACCGTTCGGTTTTTTTTAGAAAACCCTAGTTCGTTTTTTAGATCGGTTCACCGGTTTTTCCCGGTTCTTCTATTTAGCGGACGTTCGTCCGTACGTTCGTTTTAACGAACGGTTTTCGCCCTTTAGTTATAGACAACGAACGCTCGTTCGTTAGCCTGTTCGTCAGTTTTCTTTTATCGGATTAATCCGCGATTATTTCTGATCGCGATTTCTGATCCGATTTTCGTTTCTGTTTATCGTTTCGCTCGTTAGTCGGAATCAGGCGATTCAAACGCCTAGATCTTCCTCTCAAGAACCTCTTTCCGTTTAACCAACTTGAACAAGATTTTGGTACTGTAAAATTTGACCTTAGTTCAGATTAGTAAACGGATCTTGTTTCTTTCGCCGTTTGAGTTTCGTTGCTCCGTTTGGTTTGATTCTTTTTGCAAACCGGAGTTCTTAAGTTGAACTGTCCGGTTAGATCTTCTTATTTGAGTTTTACCCGTGCTTCTTTGTTAGTTGCTTATGTATGCTATTGTTTGTTTGCGATAGAATTCCCGGAGTGCGAAGCGTGTTATTTGGAGTCTCTAGGTTACGCGGATCGTCAGCAAGGCAAGTAACACTTTGCTCATACTCCTTTATCACCCAGTTTTATGCATTAGTTCCAATCCTCAAACATTGCATGATTAGGATGACATTAACATGTGGGTTGGGAAGTAGTTGATGAGGTAGAACCTATTACCCTGTTACATTCAACCCTTGGGAGTTACTTCTACGCTTTGCTTATATTGTTATGCTTTGATCGTAGACGTGGTTTGGGTGAGTGAAATCCATGATAGATGTGAGATTGTTAATTAATGGTTCAACTTAAGGTGGCAACTTAAATTTACATCTGGGTGGATTGAGGCACCTGGAGGTACCCAGTGTTGCCTGTATTTTTGGAAATCCCGGAGTACCCGTGTGATCTTCCTATGGACCGCCACCCAGGCTCAAAGGAAACTGAGATTATTCGTGCTAGAAACTTCTGTGTGAAGCCACAAGCTATTATGGGCTCTAGCATAGTTGAGTAAGTTACGTGAAGCTCTTGAAGAGGTAGATCAGTAGGTAGTGGGTTTGCAGGTTTGGTATGGTCTACCCGGAGTAGAGAGTTAATATTTCTGAAAGACCGTGTCTCGGTCATCCGTTTCTCAAACATCATGTAGTGCGAGAAGTCCAACGGAGGTGGTCGAGTCTTGTGGGGAAAAGTGCGCAAACCTCTGGAGAGTGTATAAACTAATCATGGTTAGCCGTGTCCCCGGTTATGGACAATCTTGAGTATCTAGTACTTGGAGTATCTTAAGTACCTCAGCACTCTTAATTAATACTGTTGGGTTGTTAACCACTTTAATTGGGATTGGGTTGGAGGAACCTTCTCAATGATGTTTCAACTACCATGATAGTAAGATTTAAAATCTATTCCTTTGTTGTAGGGAAAAATTGGCTTTTCGCAGAAACTATAACCATAGAGCTTTCCACCAGCCAAATATGCATGTAGTGATAGCATTATTCTGTTCTTGCTCTACTGTGTTGCTTTGCCAGCATATTCCATGTGCTGGCCCATTTTCGGGCTGCAACGTATTATGTTGCAGACTTTTTAGACGAGGAGTAAGGTTCGTTAGGTCGTTGCCGTGCAGCTCAGCTATGCTGTTGGAGTTGATGGACTCACTTTATCTTCCAAGTCTTCCGCTGTTATCGTATTAGATGGCCTTAAGCCATATTTATTGTAATAAGTTCTCTTTTGAGACATCCGATGTAATAAGTGTGTGATTGCTACTCTGTTATAAATCCTCGGATGATACTGTGTGTGTCAGCATTACCGAGTACTGTGTGTGTCAGCATTACCGATCCAGGGATGATACTGAAGCACAGAGACTTGATCGTTTGAGGTCGGGTCACTACAAAGGTGGTATCAGAGCACACGCTGAGTGTAGGACACGACCACTAAGCTAAAGCCCTAGATCACTATTCTCTTCTCACTTCTGACTCTTCTCCATTTTCTACTCTTTAGGATGGTGGATGCAAGGAACAAGTTTACACAACCGGATGAAGAAGCACCTTTTGGACGACACTTGAAGGAAGTCACTAGGTACCTGAACATAGGAATAGCAAGCTTCACCGGGACGTACAACGCCACTTTACCAGAAGAGGAGCGATGGATGATTCAAGTTCAAGTTCTAGGAAGGAACTTCACGCCAGTCACTAAACCTATAGAGTTTTCCTTCGATGCACCAACCTGGAGTTTAGGAAAGAGTATGGCAGCTCACATCACCATGGGACACATTGGAGAAGTATATCACAAGGATCTTAAAGACACTATCTACCAGATATGTGGGCGCCGAGACGAGCAATGGGAGATGATCACCACCAGGAAGGATAGATCAATTGCAGCTTTCATCCAGGAACAAAACCAACACATTCGACGCCAGGAGAATCAGATGTGCGTAGACATGATAGATTTGAAGAAGGCAAAGACAAGGATCATCGAGCTGGAAGAAGAACTTAAGTCTACACGCGATGGATATGAGAAGGAAATTGCGACACTACTGGAGCAGAATGACGACCTGATTAAGAAGATCGGAATATTCATGGGAGACCCCACACTAGTAGAAGAAGATGAAGAACCCAAGGAGATTCGCCTAGAGGACTACATCATCATCAACGACACCGACTCCAACCCGAGTGATGATGACTTTGAAGACGAAGCTGGAGCAGATATCATGGAATCTTCCACCGATCAAAATTTCTAGATGACCACCCAATGATTAGTAGTATTCCCCCATGTAAATAGAGTAGTCCGAGCACTTTTGCGATAGTTAGATCGATTGTATGCCTTGATTGATTGAGTGAGTGAAATGATTTTGTTTGTCTCATGTGCATATGGGTAGTGTCTTCTCATTAGACCTCATTCTATTATAATCTCTCCCCTCTAAACCCATCAGATGCCTCCGAGACGTGACCACTGCAGGATGTACTGATGCTGAGAAGGTGTGTTTTGCCGCACATCAGTTGGATGGACCAGCAGCATCATGGTGGGAGAATTACACTATCACCTACCCTATAGCTACAGTGACTTGGGACCAGTTTCAGCAAGCTTTCCGCACAGCCCATGTCTCCACTGGAGCCATGAATTTGAAGAAGCGTGAGTTTCGCAACTTACGCCAGGGGAACCGTACTGTGGCTCAGTACGCGGATGAGTTTAGCAAGCTATCTCGCTATGCCCCTGACGATGTGGCCACAGATGCCGCGAAGCAGGAGAAGTTTATGAAAGGGCTGAATGATGAGATGAGTATGTAGTTGATGTTAGCCACCTTCAACAACTACCAGGAGTTGGTAGATAAGGCTCTTATGATTGACGAGAAGCAACAGCAGATTGAGAGCCGTAAGAGGAAGTATGGACAAGGGAGGTATAACTCAGGAGCTCAGCAAAATCCTCGCCTAACCCCGAACTCGGGAGGACTTGTTCATAACCATGGAGGCCACAACCATAATGGAGGAAGTAACCATAATCATACTGGCCCAAGGAATGGGAATGGGAATGGAGCAAGTAACAATCAGAACCGCCCCAATCCAGCCACACCCACCAAGAGAGACCTAAGTCACGTTACTTGTTTCAAGTGCGGGAAAACTAGACACTATGCCACGGAGTGCCCTGAAGGAAAGAATGGAAACGGAAATGGGAGCGCTGGGAAGAAGCCCAATCCATTCAACAAAGGACAAGTAAACCACGTTAACGTGGAGGAGGTTGAAGAATAGCCGGACGCGGTAATAGGTAAGTTTTTGGTTAAGTCATTTACCGCTCTTGTTCTATTTGATACTGGTGCATCGCATTCATACATATCAAGGGGATTTGTGGATAAGTTTAAACTACCAACTCAAACCCTTAGGACCCCTCTCTTAGTGAGTTCACCCGGAGCAGAGTATATGGCTAGTCGATGGTCCGACCAGATACCCCTAACCATTGGCACCCATGTTTTTCCGTCCGACCTAATTATCTTGGAGTCACAAGGATTGGATGTGATATTAGGCATGGACTGGATGTCAAAGTATGGATGAAGTATTGACTATGCTAGTAAGTCGATTTATCTCACCACCCCGGAGGGAAAAAGGATTAAGTATGTATCTAGGCATGTGCCTAGGAGGAGCCAAGTGAATACCCTCACGGGAGTTGTTCAGGAGGAAGTGCCTGTAGTGATGATTACCCGGATGTTTTTCCAGAGGAGTTACCAGGCATGCCACCGGATCGAGACATCGAGTTTTTGATAGAGCTACTGCCAGGTACCGGGCCAATATCCAAGAGACCCTATCGGATGCCCGCGAATGATCTGGAGGAAATTAAGAAACAGATCAAGGAGTTGTTGGAGAAAGGATACATTCGAAGGAGTTCATCACCTTGGGGAGCCCCAATGCTTTTGGTGGAGAAGAAGGATAAATCCCTAAGAATGGTTGTTGATTATCGGGCCTTGAATGAAGTAACGATCAAGAACAAGTACCCACTGCCGATGATCAATGATCTGTTTGATCAGCTGCAAGGAGCTAAGCTGTTTTCCAAGATTGATTGGCGATCGGGATACCATCAGTTGAAGATTTGAGAGAAAGATATACCAAGGACATCATTCACCACGCGTTACGGATTATATGAGTATATAGTCATGTCGTTTGGACTGACCAACGCCCCTGCCTATTTCATGAGCATGATGAACAAGGTGTTCATGGAGTATTTGGACAAGTTTGTTGTGGTGTTCATTGATGATATTATGGTATACTCGAAGAATGAAGAGGAGCACAAGGAGCATTTGCGACTAGTTCTCGAGAAACTCAGGGAACACCAGTTGTATGCCAAGTTCAGCAAATGCGAGTTTTGGTTGAAGGAAGTCGGATTCCTTGACATGTTATATCAGGAGAAGGTATAGCAGTAGACCCCAGCAAGGTTCAGTCAGTCACTGAATGGATAGCACCCACTTCATTTAGCGAGATCCACAGTTTTCTTGGACACGCAGGATACTATCGGAGATTCATTGAGAATTTTTCCAAGATTGCGAAGCCAATATCGGAGTTATTAAAGAAGGATACCAAGTTTAAATGGACAGAAGATTGCGAGGCAAGTTTTCAGGAGTTGAAGAAACGTTTGACTACAGCCCAAGTGCTGACGCTGCCAGATATACATAAGGATTTCCAAGTGTATTGCGACGCCTCTCGCTTGGGACTTGGATGTGTGCTTATGCAGGATGGAAGAGTTGTTTCGTATGCCTCGCGACAACTAAAACCTCACGAGTTGAATTATGCCACGCATGATTTGGAGTTAGCAGCCGTAGTGCATGCATTGAAGACTTGGAGACATTACCTTATTGGAAACCGTTGTGATGTGTACACGGATCATAAAAGTTTGAAATACATCTTCACACAGAAGGAACTGAACCTTAGGCAAAGGAGATGGTTGGAGCTGATAAAGGATTATGACATGAAGCTGCACTATCATCCAGGAAAGGCCAATGTCGTAGCCGACGCTTTGAGCCGGAAGAGTTATGCTAATATCCTTGCGAGTAAGGGAGTGCCAAAGGAGTTAGCAGAGGATATCATAGAACTTCGATTAGAGATTGTTCCTAGAGGTTTTGTTGCAACAATGGAGGTTCAGTCTACATTGTTGGGAAAGATTCGAGAAGCTCAGAAGGATGACAAAGAGATTGTTGAGATAAAGGAGAAGATGAGCAAAGGAAAGGCCAAGGGTTTTCGTGAGGATGAGCACGATACCTTATGGTTTGAGGACCGGATATACGTGCCCAATAACACAGAGATCAGGAAGTTAATACTACAGGAGGCTCATGACTCACCATACTCGATACACCCCGGAAACACCAAGATGAATTTGGATTTGAAGGAACATTTCTGGTGGACAGGTATGAAGAAGGATATTGCCGAGTATGTAGCCGTATGTGATTTATGTCAAAGAGTGAAGGCAGAGCATCAAAAGCCGGCAGGATTGTTACAGCCTATGTCGATACCCGAATGGAAGTGGGATAAACTTGGCATGGATTTTATCACCGGATTGCCCAGGACCAAATCAGGATATGGTTCCATATGGGTAGTAGTTGATCGCTTGACCAAAGTGGCTCACCTTATCCCAGTGAAAACCACTTATACTAGTGTGAAGTTCGCCAAGATATATATGTCCAGGATCGTATGTCTGCATGGAGTTCCGAGGACCATCGTATCAGATAGAGGAACATAGTTTACTTCAAAGTTTTGGCATCAGTTACACCAGACTTTGGGTACGAGATTGGAGTTCAGTACAATATTTCACCCGCAGACGGATGGACAGACCAAGAAAGTCAATCAGATTCTGGAGGACATGTTGAGAGCCTATGCGCTAGATTATGGATCTAGTTGGGATGACAATTTGCCTTACGCAGAGTTCTCATACAACAATAGCTACCAAGCCAGTTTGAAGATGGCACCGTTCGAAGCCTGGTATGGACGAAGGTGCAGAACGCTGTTAATGTGGGATGAATTAGGAGACCGAAAGTTGTTTGGACCAGACTTGATCAAGGAGTCTGAAGAGAAGGTTAAGTTGATTCATGATAGACTGAAGATAGCTCAGTCCAGGCAGAAGAGTTATGCCACTACAAGAAATATGTCAACTTGTGACCAGCACTATTGGTCACTGAATGGTCACTGTTTTCAATTTGTGACCTTTTTGTGACCAAAAACATAAGGTCAAAAGCTGGCAGTTGTAAACTGACTATAGCGACCTTTCTTCTGGAATGGTCGTAGAAGTTTATGACCAAAATACGTCTACTGTGGCATTTTGGTCACTAGCAACCTCCCCAGGCCACGTAGGCATCCAGCGTGGCAATCTGATGTGGCACAAGATTCAGCCCGGTCCAATTCGATTTTCTACATGGGCCTAGCCCAACAATTCGGCCTTTTTACTGTATATTTTCTCTATTAATTTTCTCTAGCTACATGGGCCTGGCTCAACAATTTGGCCTTTTTTATATTTTGGGCCATGGCCTTTTTAGTTTTTCAGTATATATTTTTTAATCTTGTTCCACAAGTCAGATGGGTCCCACTTGTCATAATCTCCTATATTGGTCCCACATGTCAAAAATGTGAGCATTGTTTAGATTATTTTCACAAATGGGCCCACTAATCAGGTTTCCATTTCACACATCTTCAAATCACACAAATAATCAATATTTTAAATAGAACAAAAAAATGTAGAATTTCTTAGGCCTGGAGCTCCTGTACATAGTCTATTACAATCTGTGCATAGTCTATTACAACCCAGATATGCCTACTATTACAGTACTATAATATTTACAGTTTATTACAGTCAAACAGAACAAATCTTTGCTGCTAGGGCTACACGCCGCTTCGAACTTGAAATTTCCTAGGCCTGGAGCTCCTGTAAAAGGGTGAACACAAAGGCATTAGAGTACCATCTTCATTCCTGGAGTAGATATTCAAACCTCCAGGTTTAGTGTATAGACAATCTAGAAAATATATATTTAACAAAATTTCACAGAAATGCAGATTTATGGATCGAATGTATGATAAAGCAACAGATTCAAACAACTTCAAATTAATGACTAGATGTTTTAGAGACCAATTATAGCAGAACACTAGATGTTTCCAATGCATATTCGCAGAACCTTGTTGGCATACTCACAAAATCTTAAATCAATCCTAAATCAATGTTGCCTACAAGAAACACTCATCAATCTCATGTTTTGAAAACCAACGTGGGTGAAACCAAGTCAAAATAAGGAGCATAACAAATTCATGTCAACAAAAATTAGCTTGTGATCCATAACACAATATTTATTCTTTACAAAGTAGAATTTCCGTAGATATCATTACCAGACACCAAATAGAAAGTAACATGTACAGAATGTGACAACATTTAGTTCACTTTATTGTACAAGTTGGGTCCAGTTTACTCGGTTGGACAAGATGCATTTGTTAACTATGAAGAGGATGACACTATTATGCGAGATAATTGTTGTGCCGCTAACAATCACCCTGTAAGAATGTTTTGCTGTAGTAATACATGAACATCAAGTGAGAGTGGTGTTTTGTTCTTACCATAGCGGAACAATTGAGACAATGCCCGATTCGCCTTTCTTCTCCACAAGACTCGACCAGCAGCACGCATCCTTGAAGGAACCAGTGGCGCTGTTTGCTCCCTTGGCCTAGCTCCTTGCTGCGGAGGACGGACAGGACTTGGATGCGGAGCCCACTGCACATGGCATATTGTGTCACTACTTGCAGCAACAGAAGGAACTCACATATCATAGAACTTGCAGCAACAGAAGAACATGCATTCAAATAGAGATCATGAGCATGTTCACTGTGATATTGAACTCCTGTTACAATCTTATGAGCATGCATTCAAATAGAGATCATGCAATCAAATGGAGTAGTTACAGTCTTAACTAAGAAGATCATGAGCATGTGCATGAGTAAAATGAGCATCAGCATGTGTTAACAGGATCATAAGCATGTGTATGAGTAAAATAACAGAGGATAAGAAGATATGTTTAGTTACAGTCTTACAATTAATGCTTTGTAACTACAGATAACTGAAAAATGAGTACAATAGTGTACAGAATTTGTAGGCTCCATTTGTAACTACAGTACTCCTTTCATTTGTTTGAAATTTTCAGTAGATGTCATAGTAGCATGATAAAAATTTCAGTTGAAACTATAGATGCGGTACACTAAATTACTCAAGCCTTGCTAAACAGTAAGTCTTACAGTAAACAATAGGGCTTAATTACTTACTCTACTACTAACAACAAGCCTATCTTTAATTACTTACTCTACACTCATTACAGATCAAGAAGAGATTCTGGAAATTTTAATTGAATTCAATTAAATTTGTGCTACTGCTGCTGTTATAAAACTACTGAAACTACTCATGCAAAAATTATCATGATATACAAGCAGCACTAAGCACCAAGATTACTACACCAATTCAAATTTAAGCTACTGAAAAATGGTGGAAGATTCATGACAAGAATAACAGTAGCAGAAGCTTCATGTGCTAAAATACAGAAGCTTCATGTGCAAAATTACTCAAGCTTTATGTGCAAAATTAACTGTAGGTGCTAAAGCTATTCCAAAATTATCACAAAATTTAAGCTATCATCCTGCTGCAGAAATAGCCACCGTCCAGGCCCCCATCATCCGCCAGGCTGCCGCCAAGCTCCAGCCCCTCCAGCGGTGACCACAAGGGCCTCCTGTACAACATCATGAGAACAGTCAAGGACTGCAACATCCAGGTAACAACAAAGTTCAACACAATAAAATAGATATTATGGTCACTTGACTACAATGATTCTTCCTACTGCTGTCATTCTTAGAAGTGAAAGCTTCTGCTAGCCATTCTGTTACTTCATAGTGTCATGGCATGTCAATATATTTAGTACAAACATATAGTAGTAGGTATGTAGGAGAACCTCATGCTTGACATGGGTTTCTCTGAATTTAATGGATGACAACCCCTAGCTTACTGAATTAACAAACACACCAGCAAGCACTTAACTTGACAACCCCTAGCTTACCGAACTGTTGTTGGTCGCCAGCGACGACGCGTTGGCAGACGTCATCACCATCACCATGAACCCCGGCGCCGCGGCTGCTTCGGCCGGCCGCCACTCCGTCTGGCCGGCGACGGCGAGGCCCGGGAACAGGAAGAAGCCCCCCAGATGGCTGCAACAACAACATGAACAACAACGAGAGTCAGATCGCAAGCAGGGGAACATGAACTAGAAACCAGAACCAGAGAAGAAGCACATGACCTTGGAAGATGGAGCACCAGGCGGATCTGGAAGCCGACGCCTTGGAGGAGATGAGCTCTAGGTCCAACCACCTCTGGCCTCGCCGTCGTCGCATGTGGCAGATCCCGACGAAGTTAAAGTGGCGGCCGAAACCCTAGCCACGGGTGAGGTTGCGGGCTTGTACTAGAGGGTGCGAGAGATGGATCTGACGGGAGAGGGGAAGAGCTGCACGAGGGGAGCCCGGGGTGTGCTGCACGCTGGTGATAGCCGCCTCAACTCGCCGGAATCGAGTGGAGCAGAGGAGTCGCGGGAGGGAGAGAGAGATGGCTCGTGGGGGAGGCCATGGACGGCGGGGAGGTGGAGGTGGCAATCTAGAAAGGAGGAGGTGGCGGCTGCGATCTGGAAGGGAGGAGGTGGTGTGCGGGGGAGAGAGGGGCTGGGGTTCGCTGCACGGGGGAGAGGGCGAGGGAGGGAGGGCGCCGCCGCCGGCGACGGGAAGCTGTGGTGGCGTCGATCTGGATCGGATCGAGATCTGAGGGAGGGAGAGGGCGGCGGCTGTGGGTGTGCGGAATCCGGGAGAGTGAGTGGAAGGGGAGCCGGAGGAGGTGGGGATCCGGCTCATGGAGGAGAGCGAGTGGAGGGGGACGGCGGTGTTGGGCAGAATCGATGGGGGCGGCGGCGCACGGAGGAGGGCGCGGCTAGGGTTTGGATGAGTGGAGAGGGAGTTGCGCTGATTCAGGAGGGGGTGAGAGGGATGAGGGGAAGAGGGGTGGGGGAAGAGGGCTGCCGTCGGATCCGGGCCTATCCAACGGTGGTCGGGCATGATCCGCGTGAGGTGCTCATGGACCAATCAGAATGCAATAAAGGCCTTGATGACTTTATGACCATATAAATAGGTCGTAATTGATTAAAAATAAGTTCTTTTGCAGGAGAAAATCATTTTTCATTGTTGAAGTGTAAAAAATAGTTTTGTTGTGATGAACCTACCAACATTTTATGTATAATTGAGCAAATGATTTTATGTAAAATGCTTTTGATCCACGAAAAAATCATTTTCCATTTTTTGAGTGCCCCAAATGAACTTTTTTGTGAAGAACCTACCAAGTATTTCTTGCAAAATTGTACCAAATCAATTTTCTAAAATACTAGGCCATATTTAATGTACAATTGATCAAATGGTTGGGTGTCAAAAGTTTTGATCCACCTCTCGTGAAAAAGACAAATTCCCGCCGATTCAGCTGGAAGTGGATCAAATTTGAACTGTGTCTACCTCATAGTTTGCTCTTTATTTTTTCCAAAAATCATTTCTAGGTACATAAGTATCTATTTAATCAGAGAAACATCAAAAGTTTTCCAAGATTCAACCACTAGCTAGGAATTGTCAATCCCGTCGTTTTAGCCGCATTTTGGAACAGGGATAAAAAATTCAAAAAATTCAAAAAATTGGAAAACCTTCGCATTGTGTCATTATATGTGACCAAGTTTCCAGGAAAAACAATAAACTTGTAATACGACAATTATTTTTAAAAAGTGTTCTAAAAACGAGCTATCATGCGTGAAGAGAGGCTTTCAAGCGAAATGATCAATCTTATGGCCACATTCATGGCATAGTTTGTTCAAATGATCTCATATTGTGCACAAGGGTGCATCTTGGAATTCCAAACAATGTTGACAAAGGGAGTTTTCATTTTCTTTACATGGAAAATTCATTTTTCATTTTTCGAGTGCCCGAAATGAGGTTTTTTTGTGAAGGACCTACCATATATTTGTTGCAAAATTGTACCAAATCATTTTTATAAAAAACTAGGCCATATTTAATGCACAATTGACCAAATGGTTGGGTGTCAAAAGATTTGATCCACTTCTGGTGAAAAAGACAAATTCCCGCTGATTCAGTTGGAAGCGGGTCAAATTTGAACTGCAGGTGCCTTGTAGTTTGCTCTTAATTTTTTCCAAAAATCATTTCTAGGTACATAAGTATCTATTTAATCAGAGAAACACCAAAAAAATTACAATATTCAACCACTAGTTAGGAACGGTCATTCCCGGCGTTTTGACCGCATTTTGAAACGGGCATAAAAAATTCAAAAAAAATCAAAAAATTGGAAAACCTCCGCATTGTGTCATTATATGTGACCAAGTTTCCAGGAAAAATAATAAACATGTAATACGGTAATTATTTTAAAAAAGTGTTCTCAGAAATGAGCTATCATATGGGAAGATTCATGGCTTTCAAGCCAAATGATCAATCTTATGGCCACATTCATGGTATAGTTTGTTCAAATGATCTCATATCGTGCACAAGGGTGCATCTTGGAATGGCAAACAATGTTGCCTAAGGAAGTTTTCATTTTCTGTGCATGGAAAAACCATTTTCCATTTTCGGAGTGCCCAAAATGAGTTTTTTTGTGAAGGACCTACCATATATTTGTTGCAAAATTGGACCTAATAATTTTTATAAAATACTAGGCCATATTTAATGCACAATTGACCAAATGGTTGGGTGTAAAAAGTTTTGATCTACCTCTCGTGAAAAAGACAAATTCCTCCCGATTTAGCTGGAAGCGGGTCAAATTTGAACTGCAGCTGCCTTATAGTTTGCTCTTTATTTTTTCCAAAAATCATTTCTAGTTACATAAGTACCTATTTAATCAGAGAAACACCAAAAAAATCCAAGACTCAACCACTAGCTAGGAACGGTCATTCCCGCCGTTTTGACCGCATTTTGAAACGGGCATAAAAAATTCAAAAAAATCAAAAAAAAATTGGAAAACCTTCGCATTGTTTCATCATATGTGGCCAAGTTACCAGCAAAAATTATAAAATTGTAATACGGCAATTATTTTAAAAAAGTGTTCTCGGAAATTAGCCATCATGCGTGAACATTCCTGGCTTTCAAGCCAAATGATCAATCTTATGGCCACATTCATGGCATAGTTTGTTCAAATGATCTCATATTGTGCACAAGGGTGCATCTTGGAATTCCAAACAATGTTGCCTAAGGAAGTTTTCATTTTCTTTACACGAAAAATTCATTTTCCATTTTTTCGAGTGCCCAAAATTAGTTTTTTTGTGAAGGACCTACCATATATTTGTTGCAAAATTGGACCTAATCAATTTTATAAAATACTAGGCCATATATAATGCACAATTGACAAAATGGTTGGGTGTCAAAAGTTTTGATCCACCTTTGGTGAAAAAGACAAATTCCCGCCGATTTAGTAGGAAGCGGGTCAAATTTGAACTGCAGCTGCCTCATAGTTTGCTATTTATTTTTTCCAAAAATCATTTCTAGTTACATAAGTACCTATTTAATCATAAATACATTGTTTGGTGGCGATATGTCGAGGTTTGGGCGGTGGCCGAGGCCCCCAACTCTAGAGCGCGTAAACTCGCATGCCCGCCGCGTGGTCACCGCGTGATCGTGGCATTGCCATGTGTTATGGGCAGCCTAGGCATGTCTAGTGGGTTGGGCACTCCCCAGGTAGGTGCTAGGAAGAAAATCACAACATAAGATTCTCACGAGGAGACCGATCGATGCTCAAACATGAATAAGCAGCCAAGTGTTTGATTAGCGGTACGGGAAATGCACATGGCCAATGGGCGTGAGTTTTGGCTGAGGATGATCATCTACTAAGGAGAATGTCTTCACAAATTTTTAGCTCAAAAGGAGGATCCGGGGTGGTACTTGCTTTGCAAAGTACCACACTGGACAAAAATATGAATGTTGAAGCTGGGCTCAAAATAATGAATGGATTGAGCTGAAATTTGGTGGAGGATGGTTATTTGGGCATAGGAAAGCATTGTAGAAAATTGATACCATTTGGACATGCCAAAGTAGTACTTCCTTCACAATGCTCTTCTATGGACAAAAACTTGGGAAAACTAGTGAGAGAGATTGGATGAATGAAATGAGCTAAAAATTGGTGTAGGTAAGTTAAATAGGTATGGTCATGCGTTGGTAAATTTTCAGATCATTTGGGTAAGCCTAGCTAGTACTTACTTCACAAAGCTTCTCTTGAGGTAGAAACTTTGGAAATTTCCTGAGAAAGATTTACTAGGAAAATTGAGCTGAATATTATCATGTGGCAATGATTTGGGTATGGAAGAGTGCCCGAAAAGTTTGAGGGTAATAGGAGGGGTCTATATAACACTTGCTTTGCAATGTGCCAATTTGGCCATAAAATATAAATTGAACCTGGGCTCACATAGATGATTTGACTGAGCTGCAATTTGGAGGAGGGTGATAATTTGGGCATATGAAGGAACTGTATAAATTTCATGTCATTTCGATATATAAAAAAGGTACTTCCTTCACAATGCTTCTAGGTGGACAAAAACTTTGGAAATTTTCTGAGGAAGATTTGCTAGGCAAATGGAGCTGAATTTTGTCATGCGGTAATGATTTGGATAGGAAAGAGTGCCCAAAAATTCCGAGGGCAATCAAGAATATATAAATAGCACTTCCTTCATAAAGTGTTGTTGTGAACAGAATAGGAAAATGAATATTGTTGAATTAGTTTTGAACTAGGCAAGGAAGGAATTTTACATATTTGATGAAGATATGACCCAAAGAATTTATGAGATTTTTTTGTGAATTTTGGGAATGATAGAAATATAGGTTGGTTCACAACCTAGGGCAAAAAATGTCACATGGACATGACACATAGGCAAAACTGATGAGGTGGCGCCTAGTCATAGCAACCCTCCACAATTTACAAGGTTATGACCATCTATATTGGTCATGATCAGCTAGAAATAAGGTAGCAAACCAGTGCTATCTGCTTTATGACCATTTCGTGTAAGGAAATTACGACCTTTCTGACCAAAATGGTCGTTATAGTTTAGGGTTTGGAGCCCCCCCGAACAGCTTTTGACCAATTGGTCTGAAATGGTCATAGATCTATGACCAATTCTTCCAGAGTCACTGACAGAAGGTCACTAATTGACATATTTCTTGTAGTGTGCAGACTCGAAACGCAAGGAGGTAACCTACGAAATTGGAGAAAGAGCATATCTGCGAGTATCCCCCTTGCAAGGAGTGAAACAGTTTGGAGTTAAAGGAAAGTTAGCCCCGAGATTTGTAGGACCATATCGTGTTTTGGAACGGATGGGAGAAGTTGCCTACAAGTTGGAGTTACCTGAAGAACCGTCAGGAGTTCATGACGTGTTCCATGTTTCACAATTGAAGAAGTGTCATGCTGAGATGGCCGATATACCGTTAAGAGATACAGTACCCTTGGAGGCGATTCAGTTGGACAATGATTTGACTTATGAGGCGAAGCCAGTCAAGATTTTGGAGTTTGCCAGTCGAGTCACCCGCAGCAAGGTCATCAAGTTTTGCAAAGTTCAGTGGAGCCACCATACCGAGGATGAAGCCACCTGGGAATGAGAGGATGACCTTCGCAAAGACCACCCACACCTATTTTCTAGCCAACCCGAATCTCGAGGGCGAGATTCATCTTGAGGGGGGTAGGTTTGTAACATCCCAAATTTTCAATTTGGAATGTTATACATAGGTCATTCTTGCATATCATATTTTATTGCATTTTCGTTCCGCAATCCTCGAAATCCTAAGCAGCTCAAGGACCCACGGAGAGAGTTGGGGATTTCCCGGTTTCCTTCTTTGATTTTTATCAAATAATGAAACGAGGATTTTGGTTTTAATTATTTTTCTCTCCGAAAATATTTCATAACTAAAAATATATGAGAGGAGATAATATGACTTCTCCAAAATAATTGAGATATTGGAGGAAAAATATTAAAACCATTTATTTGATTTTATTTGGATTTTATTTGCATTAGAAAAATTGCACGTTTTCAAAATTGCATTTTAGGGCCAAGAAAATGTTCATCTCGTTCTAAATATTCTATTTAGACGGTGGAAATTGTTTTGGCATTTTTAGATTTTTATTTTATTTTCTACGATTTATTTTCTGTTCGACGGAATTAATTAAAAAAACTCCCAAGCGCCGACTGGGCCGAAATCCAGCCGGGCCGGCCCAACCGCCCCGCGCCGCCGCCTTCCCTCGCACGCGCGCGCCCGCCGCCGACTCGGACGAGGAGTCCGGCCGGGACTCCTCCTCGCCGCCGCCTTGGCCCCTCCTCCAAGCTGAGCCCCCTCCTTTATATACTCCTGCCCCGAGCCACCACCACCAACCACCGCCGCCAACCCCGCCGCCGGCTGCAAGCCGCGCCACCACCAGCGCCTCGCCGCCGCCGCTGCAAGCCGCCACCGCCGCCCCGCGCCGCAGCGCCTCGCCGCCGCCGCCGCAGCGCCTCGCCATCGCCGCCGCCTTGCCCCGCCGCCGGAGCCCCGCGTCGCGCCGGACCCAACGAGGTAGCCGTTCGCCGCCGGGTTTTTTTAAGAAACCGTTCGTTTTTTTAGAAAACCCTAGTTCATTTTTTTAGATCAGTTCGCTGGTTTTTCCCGGTTCTGCTATTTAGCGGACGTTCGTCCGTACGTTCGTTTTAACGAACGGTTTTCGCCGTTAGTTACCGATAACGAACGCTCCTCAGTTAGCATGTTCGTCAGTTTTCTTTTATCGGATTAATCCATGATTATTTCTGATCGCGATTTCTTATCTGATTTTCGTCTCTGTTTATCTTTTCGCTCGTTAATCGGAATCAGGCGATTCAAACGCCTAGATCTTCGTCTCGAGAACCTCATTCCTCTTAACCAACTTGAACAAGATTTTGGTACTGTAAAATTTCACCTTAGTTCATATTAGTAAACAGATCTTGTTTCTTTCGCCGTTTGAGTTTCGTTGCTCCGTTTGGTTTGATTCTTTTTGCAAACCGGAGTTCTTAAGTTGAACTTTCCAGTTAGATCTTCTTATTTGAGTTTTACCCGTGCTTCTTTGTTAGTTTCTTATGTATGCTATTGTTTGTTTGTGATAGAATTCCCAGAGTGCGAAGCGTGTTATTTGGAGTCTCTAGGTTACGCGGATCGTCAGCAAGGCAAGTAACACTTTGATCATACCCCTTTATCACCCAGTTTTATGCATTAGTTCCAATCCTCAAACATTGCATGATTAGGATGACATTAACATGTGGGTTGGGAAGTAGTTGATGAGGTAGAATCTATTACCCTGTTACATTCAACCCTTGGGAGTTACTTCTACGCTTTGCTTATATTGTTATGCTATGCTCGTAGACGTGGTTTGGGTGAGTGAAATCCATGACAGATGTGAGATTGTTAATTAATGGTTCAACTTAAGGTGGCAACTTAAATTTACATCTGGGTGGATTGAGGCACCTGGAGTACCCAGTGTTGCCTATATTTTTGGAAATCCCGGAGTACCCGTGTGATCTTCCTATGGACCGCCACCCAGGCTTAAAGGGAACTGAGATTATTCATGCTAGAAACTTATGTGTGCAGCCACAAGCTATTATGGGCTCTAGCATAGTTGAGTAAGTTACGTGAAGCTCTTGAAGAGGTAGATCAGCAGGTAGTGGGTTTGTAGGTTTGGTATGGTCTACCCGGAGTAGAGAGTTAATGTTTCTGAAAGAATGTGTCTCGGTCATCCGTTTCTCAAACATCATGTAGTGCGAGAAATCCAACGGAGGCGATCGAGTCTTGTGGGGGAAAGTGCGCAAACCTCTGGAGAGTGTATAAACTAATCATGGTTAGCCGTGTCCCCGGTTATGGACAATCTTGAGTATCTAGTACTTGGAGTATCTTAAGTATCTCATCACTCTTAATTAATATTGTTGGGTTGTTAACCACTTTAATTGGGATTGAGTTGGAGGAACCTTCTCAATGATGTTTCAAGTACCATGATAGTAAGATTTAAAATCTATTCCTTTGTTGTAGGGAAAAATTGGCTTTTCGCAAAAACTATAACCATAGGGCTTTCCACCAGCCAAATATGCATGTAGTGATAGCATTATTCTGTTCTTGCTCTACTGTGTTACTTTGCCAGCATATTCCATGTGCTGGCCCGTTTTCGGGCTGCAACGTATTATGTTGCAGACTTTTCAAACGAGGAGTAAGGTTCGTTAGGTCGTTTCCGTGTAGCTCAGCTATGTTGTTTGAGTTGATGGACTCACTTTATCTTCCAAGCCTTCCGCTGTTATCGTATTAGATGGCCTTAAGCCATACTTATTGTAATAAGATCTCTTTTGAGACATCTGATGTAATAAGTGTGTGATTGCTACTCTGTTATAAATCCTTCGAGTACTATGTGTGTCAGCATTACCGATCCAGGGATGACACTGAAGCACATCGACTTGACCGTTTGAGGTTGGGTCGCTACAGGGTTGCTATAAACACTAGTAAAGTACACATCAATAGCTTGTATATCAAATATAGCATTGTTCACTTTGTCATCCTTCTTATCCGCCAAATACTTGGGGCAGTTCCGCTTCCAGTGATCAGTCCTTTTGCAGTATAAGTACTTAGTCTCAGGCTTAGCTCCAGACTTGGGCTTCTTCACTTCAGCAGCAACTTGCTTGCCGTTCTTCTTGAAGTTCCCTTTCTTTCCCTTTGCCTTTTTTCTTGAAACTAGTGGTCTTGTTAATCATCAACACTTGATGTTCTTTCTTGATTTCTACCTTCATCGATTTCATCATCATGAAAAGCTCAGGAATCGTTTTCGTCATCCCTTGCATACTATAGTTCATCACGAAGTTCTACTAACTTGGTGATGGTGACTAGAGAATTCTGTCAATCACTATTTTATATGGAAGATTAACTCCCACTTCATTCAAGCGATTGTAGTACCCATACAATCTGAGCACATGCTCACTTCTTGAGCTATTCTCCTCCATCTTTTAGCTATAGAACTTGTTGGACACTTCATATCTCTCAACCGGGTATTTGCTTGAAATATTAACTTCAACTCCTGGAACATCTCATATGATCCATGACTTTCAAAAAGTCTTTGAAGTCCCGATTCTAAGCTGTTAAGCATGGTGCACTAAACTATCAAGTAGTCATCATATTGAGCTAGCCAAACGTTCATAACGTCTGCATCTGCTCCTGCAATAGGTCTGTCACCTAGCGGTGCATCAAGGACATAATTCTTCTGTGCAGCAATGAGGATAATCCTCATATCACGGATCCAATCCGCATCATTGCTACTAGCATCTTTCAACTTAGTTTTCTCTAGGAACATATCAAAAATAAAATAGGGGAGCTAAACGCGAGCTATTGATCTACAACATAGATATGCTAATACTACCAAGACTAAGTTCATGATAAATTAAAGTTCAATTAATCAAATTACTTAAGAACTCCCACTTAGATAGACATCCCTCTAATCATCTAAGTGATCACATGATCCAAATCAACTAAACCATGTCCGATCATCACGTGATATGGAGTAGTTTTCAATGGTGAACATCACTATGTTGATCATATCTACTACCTGATTCACGCTTGACCTTTCGGTCTCTAGTGTTCCGAGGCCATATCTGCATATGCTAGGCTCATCAAGTTTAACCTTAGTATTCCGCGTGTGCAACTGTTTTGCACCCGTTGTATTTGAACGTAGAGCCTATCACACCCAATCATCATGTGGTGTCTCAGCACGAAGAACTTTCGCAACGGTGCATACTCAGGGAGAACACTTTTATCTTGAAATTTAGTGAGAGATCATCTTATAATTCTACCGTCAAACAAAGCAACATAAGATGCATAAAAGATAAAGATCACATTCAATCAATATAAGTGATATGATATGGCCATCATCATCTTGTGCTTGTGATCTCCATCTCTGAAGCACCGTCATGATCACCATTGTCACCGGCGCGACACCTTGATCTCCATCGTAGCATCGTTGTCGCCTCGCCAACTATTGCTTCTATGACTATCGCTACCGCTTAGTGATAAAGTAAAGCAATTACAGGGCGATTGCATTGCATACAATAAACCGACAACCATATGGCTCCTGCCAGTTGCCGATAACTCGGTTACAAAACATGATCATCTCATACAATAAAATATAACATCATGTCTTGACCATATCACATCACAACATGCCCTGCAAAAACAAGTTAGACGTCCTCTACTTTGTTGTTGCAAGTTTTACGTGGCTGCTATGGGCTGAGCAAGAACTGTTCATACCTACGCATCAAAACCACAATGATAGTTCGTCAAGTTAGTGTTGTTTTAACCTTCTCAAGGACCAGGCGTAGCCACACTCGGTTCAACTAAAGATGGAGAAACTAACACCCGCCAGCCACCTATGTGCAAAGCACGTCGGTAGAACCAGTCTCGCATAAGCGTATGCGTAATGTTCGTCCAGGCCGCTTCATCCAACAATACCGCCAAACCAAAGTGTGTCATGCTGGTAAGCAGTATGACTTGTATCGCCCACCACTCACTTGTGTTCTACTCGTGCATATAACAACTACGCATAAAACCTGGCTCGGATGCCACTAATGGGGAACGTAGTAATTTCAAAAAAAATCCTACACACACAGGATCATGGTGATGCATAGCAACGAGAGGGGAGAGTATGTCTACGTACCCTCGCAGACCGAAAGCGGAAGCGTTTATCAACGCGGTTGATGTAGTCGTACGTCTTCACGATCCGACCAATCCAAGTACCGAACGCACGGCACCTCCGAGTTCTGCACACGTTCAGCTCGATGACGTCCTCACCTTCTTGATCCGGCAAGAGGGCGAAGTAGTAGATGAGTTCCGGCAGCACGACAGCATGGTGGCGGTGTTGGTGAAGAACAATCTCTGCAGGGCTTCGCCTAAGCACTATGAAAACTATGACGGAGGATAAACTAGAGGGGACGGGGTTGCCGGCACACGGCTTGGTGTTTCTTGATGTGTCTTTCGTGCTAGCCCTGCCCCTCTATTTATATGTTGAGCCCTGGGTCGAAACTTGGAGCAAAAGCCTCCTCAAAGTTGGTTTTGCCCGAAAGGCAAGAGTCCCACTCGGACTCTAGGACCAAACGCCACAATCCTTGGCATCTGGCCCCGACGCCATGGGCCTCGACATCTGGCGCAGGGCCAGACGCCAGGGTCTCCGGCGTTTGGCCCCCTGGCCTCCCCAAAACTCCTTTTGCACCGACTTATAACCCCGTGGGCCTGACCCTCTGGCCAAACCATATCATCCAATATATGAATCTTTACCTCCGGACCATTCCGGAGCTCCTCGTCATGTCCGTGATCTCATCCGGGACTCCAAACAACATTCGGTCACCAATATACATAACTCATATAATACTATATCGTCAACGAACGTTTAAGTGTGCGGACCCTACGGGTTCGAGAACTATGTAGACATGACCGAGACACCTCTCTGGTCAATAACCAATAGCAGAACCTGGATGCCCATATTGGATCCTACATATTCTACGAAGATCTTTATCGGTCGAACCTCATAACAACATACGTTGTTCCCTTTGTCATCGGTATGTTACTTTCCCGAGATTCGATCATCGGTATCTCAATACCTAGTTCAATCTCATTACCGGCAAGTCTCTTTACTCGTTCCGTAGTACATCATCCCTCAACTAACTCATTAGTTACAATGCTTGCAAGGTGACACGTCTCCAACGTATCTATAATTTTTGATTGTTCCATGCTATTATATTATCTGTTTTGGATGTTTATGGGCTTTATTAGACACTTTTATATTATTTTTGGGACTAGCCTATTAACCCAGAGCCCAGTGCCAGTTTCTGTTTTGACCTTGTTTTAGAATATCGCAGAAAAGGAAAACCAAACGGAGTCCAATTGACCTGAAACTTCACGGAACTTACTTTTGGATCAGAAGAAGCCCAGAAGACTTGGAGTGCACGTCAGGGGATCTACGAGGAGGCCATGAGGCAGGGGGTGCGCCCACCCCCTGGGCACGCCCTCCACCCTCGTGGGCCCCTCGTGGCCCTCTTGACGTATTTCTTCCGCCTATATATCTCCATATACCCTAAAACGATCGGGGAGCACAATAGATCGGGAGTTCCGCCGCCAGAAGTCTCCGTAGCCACCGAAAGCCAATCTAGACCCGTTTCGGCACCCTGCCAGAGGGGGAATCCCTCTCCGGTGGCAATCTTCATCATCCCGGTGCTCTCCATGACGAGGAGGGAGTAGTTCTCCCTCGGGGCTGAGGGTATGTACCAGTAGCTATGTGTTTGATCTCTCTCTCTCTCTCTCTCTCTCTCTCTCGTGTTCTTGAGGTGGTGCGATCTTGATGTATCGTGAGCTTTGCTATTATAGTTGGATCTTATGATGTTTTCTCCCCCCTCTACTCTCTTGTAATTGATTGAGTTTTCCCTTTGAAGTTATCTTATCGGATTGAGTCTTTAAAGATTTGAGAACACTTGATGTATGTCTTGCTGTGCGTATCTGTGGTGACAATGGGATACCACGTGATTCACTTGATGTATGTTTTGGTGATCAACTTGCGGGTGCCGCCCATGAACCTAAGCGTAGGGGTTGGCACACGTTTTCGTCGTGATTCTCCGGTAGAAACTTTGGGACACTCTTTGAGGTCCTATGTGTTGGTTGAATAGATGAATCTAAGATTGTGTGATGCATATCGTATAATCATACCCACGGATACTTGAGGTGACATTGGAGTATCTAGGTGACATTAGGGTTTTGGTTGATTTGTGTCTTAAGGTGTTATTCTAGTACGAACTTTAGGGCTGTTTGTGACACTTATAGGAATAGCCCAACGGATTGATTGGAAAGAATAACTTTGAGGTGGTTTCGTACCCTACCATAATCTCTTCGTTTGTTCTCCGCTATTAGTGACTTTGGAGTGACTCTTTGTTGCATGTTGAGGGATAGTTATATGATCCAATTATGTTATTATTGTTGAGAGGACTTGCACTAGTGAAAGTATGAACCCTAGGCCTTGTTTCCTATCATTGCAATACCGTTTATGCTCACTTTTATCATTAGCTACCTTGCTGTTTTTATAATTTCAGCTTACAAAAACCTTTATCTACTATCCATATTGCACTTGTATCACCATCTCTTCGCCGAACTAGTGCACCTATACAATTTACCATTGTATTGGGTGTGTTGGGGACACAAGAGACTCTTTGTTATTTGGTTGTAGGGTTGCTTGAGAGAGACCATCTTCATCCTACACCTCCTACGGATTGATAAACCTTAGGTTATCCACTTGAGGGAAATTTGCTACTGTCCTACAAACCTCTGCACTTGGAGGCCCAACAACGTTTACAAGAAGAAGGTTGTGTAGTAGACATCACAAGGCTTATAGTGATGTGCATTACCGAGTGGGCCCAGAGATACCTCTCCGACAATCGGAGTGACAAATCCTAATCTTGAAATACGCCAACCCAACAAGTACCTTTGGAGACACCTATAGAGCACCTTTATAATCACCCAGTTACGTTGTGATGTTTGGTAGCACACAAAGTGTTCCTCCGATAAACGGGAGTTGCATAATCTCATAGTCATAGGAACATGTATAACTCATGAAGAAAGAAATAGCAGAATACTAAACGATCAAGTGCTAAGCTAACAGAATGGGTCAACTCAATCACATCATTCTACTAATGATGTGATCCCGTTAATCAAATGACAACTCATGTCTATGGCTAGGAAACATAACCATCTTTGATCAACGAGCTAGTCAAGTAGAGGCATACTAGTGACACTCTATTTGTCTATGTATTCACACAAGTATTATGTTTCCGGTTAATACAATTCTAGCATGAATAATAAACATTTATCATGATGTAAGGAAATAAGTAATAACTTTATTATTTCCTCTAGGGTATATTTCCTTCAGGGGAGTGCCCATACCCATGTATTTAGATCTCTTTCTTCGGAGGTGGTGATGAAGGAGTTGTTGATGAAGTAGGCTTGTCATCCATCTTCCAAGTCATAGGTTCACCATCATAGAAAGATGAACGAGTCTCCAGGATCCTCGAATTTGCACCCAAACTCATCCTCTTGAATCTATATTCATACTCACAGTCCTGGTTTTACAGGTCATAGATCTAGGCTTGGAGATGCTCGATTTTCCCATGAAGCATGAAGATGGTCTCCTCAATGCTCTTGGGATCCAGCTTGTGCTTGTTGGTGAACTCCGCGATCATCATGTGGTTTGCGTTGATTCCACGCTCCACCAGCCCTTGGCACTTTAAAACTTGTTTCTCCATTGCTTCAAGTCTCGTCTCCATGCTTCCGATCTTCTTCGCCCCCTCAACATCGCGGATTTGCATCACCCCCTCACGCAACTCAATGGCTTGAGGGTGCCGCAGCACCTCCGCGAGGTAGGGGTTGATGACCTTCTCAAAAAACTTGTCCTTGGGGCGCTTGGAGACGTCATGGCCATCTAGACCCGTCAGGAAAAATAGCTCGAAACAAAAACATGAGATTTTTGCGTGGTACGGTGGTCAAAACCTTCGGGAGATTATATAATTAATTTTTACCGACCAAAAGAAGTATTCTGCAAGAAAACGGAGTCCGGAGAGCACAAGAGGTAGCCACAAGGTCGGGGGGCCCCCAGGGGGTAGGGTGCACCCTCCACCCTTGTGGTTGCCTCGTGTCTCTTTCGGACTACTTTTAATTTTTTAAATATTCCAAAACAGAGAAAATTTATCATTGGAAACGTTTTGGAGTCGGTTTACTTACTGTACCACATACCTATTCCTTTTCGGAGTCTGAAACGTTCTGGAAAGTGTCCCTTATGTACTCCTCCGGGGTTATGGTATCAATTATATTGGTCTCAACATTTATGGGAGTACCTGAGATATAATGTATGAGTCTTTGACCGTTTACCACCTTTGGAATTTTTACCTTCGGCGTTGTTGATTTTTATGGCACCAGAACGATAGACATCCTCGATAATGTAAGGGCCATCCCATTTAGAGAGAAGCTTTCTTGCAAAAAAGTCTTAAACGAGAGTTGTATAGCAAAACATGATCACCTATATTAAACCCACGCTGTTGTATCCTTTTGTCATGCCATCTTTTAACTTTTTCTTTAAACAACTTGGCATTCTCATAGGCTTGGGTTCTCCATTCATCAAGTGAGCTAATGTCAAATAATCTCTTCTCACTGGCAAGTTTGAAATCATAGTTGAGCTCTTTAATAGCCCAATATGCCTTATGTTCTAGCTCAAGAGGTAAATGACATGCTTTTCCATAAACCATTTTATATGGAGACGTACCCACAGGATTTTAATAAGCAGTTCTATAAGCCCACAAAGCATCATCAAGCTTCTTACACCAATTCTTTCTAGATCTATTAATAGTCTTTTGCAAAATTAATTTAATCTCTCTATATCTCAATTCTACTTGACCACTAGACTGAGGATGATATGGATATGCAATTCTATGATTAACATCATACTTAGTAAGCATTTTACGGAAAGCACCATGAACAAAATGTGAACCACCATCAGTCATTAAATATCTAGGGACTCCAAACCTCAGAAAAATAACTTCTTTAAGCATCTTAATAGAAGTGTTATGATCAGACTACTAGTTAGAATAGCTTCTATCCACTTAGTAACGTAATCAACATCAACTAAAATATGTGTATACCCATTAGAGGAAGGAAAAGGTCCCATATAATCAAAGCCCTGAACATCAAATGGTTCAATAACAAGTGAATAATTCATAGGCATTTCCTGGCATCTACTAATATTACCAATTTTTTGACATTGATCACAAGACAAGACAAACTTACTGGCATCCTTAAAGAGTGTGGGCCAATACAAACCGGATTGCAATACCTTATGTGCAGTTCTATATCCAGTGTGGTGTCCTCGTAAGACTCGGAGTGGCACTTACGTAGGATCTGTTTCTATTCATGCTCAGGTACATGATAACCCACAAGTATAGGGGATCGCAACAGTTTTCGAGGGTAGAGCATTCAACCAAAATTTATTGATTCGACACAAGGGGAGCCAAAGAATATTCTCAAGTATTAGCAGCTGAGTTGTCAATTCAACCACACCTGGAAACTTAATATATGTAGCAAGGTATTTAGTAGCAAAGTAATATGATAGTAGTGGTAATGGTAGCAAAAGGTAACGATAGCAAAAGTAATGTTTTTGGTATTTTGTAGTGATAGTAACAATAGCAATGGAAAAGTAAATAAGCGAAGAACAATATATGAAAAGATCGTAGGCAATGGATCGGTGATAGAGAATTATGCCGGATGTGCTTCATCATGTAATAGTCATAACCTAGGGTGACACAGAACTAGCTCCAATTCATCAATGTAATGTAGGCATGTATTCCGAATATAGTCATACGTGCTTATGGAAAAGAACTTGCATGACATCTTTTGTCCTACCCTCCCGTGGCAGTGGCGTCCTAGCGAAAACTAAGGGATATTAAGGCCTCCTTTTAATAGAGTACCGGACCAAAGCATTAACACATAGTGAATACATGAACTCCTCAAACTACGGTTATCACCGGAAGTGGTCCCGATTATTGTCACTTCGGGGTTGCCGGATCATAACACATAGTAGGGGACTATAGACTTGCAAGATAGGATCAAGAACTCTCATATATCGATGAAAACATAATAGGTTCAGATCTGAAATCATGGCACTCGGGCCCTAGTGACAGGCATTAAGCATAGCAAAGTCATAGCAACATCAATCTCAGAACATAGTGGATACGAGGGATCAAACCCTAACAAAACTAACTCGATTACATGATAAATCTCATCCAACCCATCACCGTCCAGCAAGCCTACGATGGAATTACTCACGCACGGCGGTGAGCATCATGAAATTGGTGATGGAGGATGGTTGATGATGACGATGGCAACGGATTCCCCTCTCCGGAGCCCAGAACAGACTCCAGATCAGCCCTCCCGAGAGAGTTTAGGGCTTGGCGGCGGCTCCGTATCCTAAAATGCGATGAATCTTTCTCTCTGATTTTGTTCTCTCCGAACATGAATATATAGAGTTGGAGTTGAGGTCGGAGGAGCTCCAGGGGGCCCACGAGGTAGGGGGCGCGCCCCCCACCCTCGTGGCTAGGGTGTGGGCCCCCTGGTCTTGATCTTTTTCCGTTATTTTTTATTATTTCAAAAAATAATCTCCGTGAAGTTTCAGGTCATTCCGAGAACTTTTGTTTCTGCACATAAATAACACCATGGCAATTCTGCTGAAAACAACATCAGTCCGGGTTAGTTCCATTCAAATCATGCAAGTTAGAGTCCAAAACAAGGGCAAAAGTGTTTGGAAAAGTAGATACGACGGAGACGTATCAACTCCCCCATGCTTAAACCTTTGCTTGTCCTCAAGCAATTCAGTTGATAAACTGAAAGTGTTTATGAAAAACTTTTACAATCTCTGTTTGCTCTTGTTGTTGTAAATATGTAAAGCCAGCATTCAAGTTTTCAGCAAAGGTTATAAACTAACCATATTCACAATAACGCTTAGGTATCATGTTTACTCATGTCAATGGCATAATCAACTAGCAAGCAATAGTAATAAATCTCGGATGAGAACACTTTCTCAAAACAATCATAATATGATATAACAAGATGGTATCTCACTAGCCCTTTCTGAGACCGCAAAACATAAATGCAAAGTACGTTTTAAGATCAAGGACTGACTAGACATTGTAATTCATGGTAAAAGAGATCCAATCAAGTCATACTCGATGTTAACTAATCAGTAATGAATGCAAATGACAGAGGTGCTCTCCAGCGGGTGCTTTTTAATAAGAGGAGGATGACTCAGCATAAAGGTAAATAGATAGGCCCTTCGCAGAGGGAAGCAGGGATTTGTAGAGGTGCTAGAGCTCGGTTTTGAAATGGAGATGAATAATATTTTGAGCAGTATACTTTCATTGTCAACATAACAACCAAGAGATGGCGATATCTTCCATGCTACACACATTATAGGCGGTTCCCAAACATAATGGTAAAGTTTATACTCCCCCTCCACCAACAAGCATCCATCCATGGCTTGCTCGAAACAACGAGTGCCTCCAACTAACAAGAGTCCCAGGGGGAGTTTTGTTTGCAATTATTTTGATTTGATTTGCATAAAGCATGGGACTGGGCATCCCGGTGACCGGCCATTTTCTCATGAGTGAGGAGCGGAGTCCACTCCTCTTGAGAATAACCCGCCTAACATGGAAGATGCGGACAGCCCTAGTTGATACATGAGCTATTCGAGCATACAAAACAGAATGTTTATTTGAAGGTTTAGAGTTTGGCACATACAAATTTACTTGGAACGGCAAGTAGATACCGCATACAGGAAGGTATAATGGACTCATATGGAATAACTTTGGGGTTTATGGAATTGGATGCACAACCAGCATTCCCGCTTAGTACAAGTAAAGGGTAGCAAAAGACTGGGAAGCGGCCAACTAGAGAGCAACAACAGCCATGAACATGCATTAAAGTTAATGAACATTGAGTGCAAGCATGAGTAGGATATAATCCACCATGAACATAAATATCATGAAGGCTATGTTGATTTTGTTTCAACTACATGAGTGAACATGTGCCAAGTCAAGTCACTTAAATCATTCAAAAGAGGATACCACCCTATCATACCACATCACAACCATTTTAATAGCATGTTGGCACGCAAGGTAAACCATTATAAGCTCCTAGCTAATTAAGCATGGCATAAGAAACTATGATCTCCAATTGTCATCGCAACATGTTTATTCATAATAGGCTGAATCGGGAACGATGAACTAATCATATTTACAAAAACAAGAGAAGTTGAGTTCATACCAGCTTTTCTCATCTCAATAAGTCCATCATATATCGTCATAATTTCCTTTCACTTTCACGACCGAATGATGTGAATAATAATAATAATAGTGCGCGTGCATTGGACTAAGCTGGAATCTGCAAGCATTCAATAAACAGGAGAAGACAAGGCAATATGGACTCTTTTGTCATATCAACAATAATGCATATAAGAGCCACTTTAACCATTTAATTATGGTCTTCTCCTAGCGACCCCCAAAGAAAAGAAGAGAAATAAAACTATTTACACGGGAAAGCTCCCAACAAGCAAAAAGAAGAACAGGAAATCTTTTTGGGTTTTCGTTTTTTTAATTACTACTACAAGCATGGAATTAAAACTAGCTAAAAGTTACAACTAATTTTTTTTGGTTTTTCTTAAGGTTTATTAAACACACAAGAAGAAAGCATAAAAAGGAAATAAACTAGCATGGATGATACAATGAAAAAGTATGAGCACCGACAAATAGCAATGAGTGTGTGAACATGAATGTAATGTCGGTGGGAAATACGTACTCCCCCAAGCTTAGGCTTTTGGCCTAAGTTGGTCTGATGCCATGGATGGCCTGGCGGATATCCAAAATTGTAGTTGGGGTCGTACTGAGATGCAGCAGTCATTACATCGTAGGCTGCAGCTTGGAGGCGAGCTATTTCAGCCCTCCTCTTATACTCTTCCGCCTCCTCTCTGGTTATTAAATGTCTCCCTTTTTCCTGAAAGTCAAAGAAAGTAGAAGTAGGGAGAGCGACATGATAGGTGCGTCGTCTGTCAAAGATTAGTCGGTACTGGAGGAACTGATCGTTCCTCTCAACAAACTGATGACGAACCATAGCCTCATAATGCAAATAAGCAGGAGGCAACTCAATATCATCCTCATGTATGGTTATACCAAGAAAATTAGCTATGCGGGTTGCATAAATTCCACCAAAGAAATCTCCATTAAATCTATTAAGATGCAACGTACGTGCAACAATGGCTCCCAAATTATAAGATTTATCTCCAAACACAACACTTCTAAGAATACTGAGGTCAGGGACACACATGTGACATGCTTCATCTTTACCATTAATGCATCTACCTATGAAGAGAGCAAAATAATGTATAGCAGGAAAGTGAATGCTCCCTATGGTAGCTTGTGCTATATCTCTAGATTCCCCCGCAGTTATGCTAGCAAGAAAATCTCCAAGTTCATATTTGCGAGGTTCACTAGCACTACCCCATTGTGGAAGTTTGCAGGCAGTGGTAAAATTCTCTAAGTCCATAGTATAAGAATTTTCATAAAGATCAAACGGGACAGTTTGAGAATTGCGTGAAGATGAAAATTCAAACCTCCTCACAAAGGAACTAGTGAGATAGTGGTACTGGCGACACTTTTCTGCCTCGAAGCTCACAAGATCAGCATAACACAAATATGCGTTAAATTCTTCCTTAATTCCTGCTCGATCCATGAAGTCCTCTGAAGGCCATTCACAAGGCCGCACTGGAGCGTCCCTTGGTGGCTCATCATCAGCATCACGCATTGCAAGCCTGGGTCCTTGCTTCCTTGAAGAACCACCTTGGTACATTTTCCTAAACATATTTCTTCTTCTGAAAAATTTCTGAAATTTTTAGTAACTTCAAATAAAAGTAAACCAAACTCAACAAAATTGATAGCAACTACTCCTACAAGTGCCTAGAGCCTATATCATGCATTAGAACTACTTGGCACCATATAAATTTGACATGTAAGCTCAAGAACAGGGTCACCTAAGCAGCAAAAATATGCAATGAATAAAGCACTAGAACAAAAACTAATTGGACCAATGGAGGAGTCACATACCAAGGAACAATCCCACAAAGCAGTTTTGTGAGAGGTGCCTTGAGCAAGGAGATCGAAAATCGCAGCAAAAGGGGCTAGAACTCGTGCTTGAGCTGGATAATGGTGTTTGTGGGAGGAAGGAGTGTGTGGGTGCAGGAATAAGTGGAGGAGGGCCATCGTGGGCCCATGAGGCAGGGGGCGCGCCCGGGGGGGTAGGGTGCGCCCTCCACCCTCGTGGCCAGGTGGATGCCCCCTGCTGTGTTCTTAGTGCCAAATATTCTCAAATATTCCAAAAAAATCATATTTAACTTTCAGGGCATTTGGAGAACTTTTATTTTCGGGGTATTTTTATATTGCACATATAATTCAGATAACAAACAGAAAATACTATTTTTGCTTTATTTAATATAAATAACAGAAAGTAGAAAGAGGGTACAGAGAGTTGTGTTTTCTAACTTCATCCATCTCATGATCATCAAAAGGAATCCATTAACAAGGTTGATCAAGTCTTGTTAACAAACTCATTCCGAATAACATGGAACCGGAGAATTTTCGAATAACACTAGGTTATCTCAACGGGGATATGCACATCCCTAATAATAAGAATATCATATTTCTTCTTGACAGTAGGAAGAGGAAATTCAAAACCTCCAAAAATAATCGATGGAATTTTCCAAACAGAATTGATACTGTGGACTTGAGGTTGTTTCCTCGAAAAGTGTACCATATGCTCATTACCATTAACATGAAAAGTGACATTGCCTTTGGTGCAATCAATAATAGCTCCTGCAGTATTCAAAAAGGGTCTTCCAAGAATAATAGACATACTACCATCCTCGGGAATATCAAGAATAACAAAGTCCGTTAAAATAGTAACATTTGCAACCACAACAGGCACATCCTCACAAATACCGACAGGTATAGCAGTTGATTTATCAGCCATTTGCAAAGATATTTCAGTAGGTGTCAACTTATTTAAATCAAGTCTACGATATAAAGAGAGAGGCATAACACTAACACTGGCTCCAAGATCACATAAAGCAGTTTTAACATAATTTCTTTTAAGGGAGCATGGTATAGTGGGTACTCCTGGATCTCCTATCTTCTTAGGTATTCCACCCTTAAAAGTATAATTAGCAAGCATGGTGGAAATTTTAGCTTCCAGTATCTTTCTTTTATTTGTAACAATTTCTTTCATATACTTAGCATAAGGATTCATTTTGAGCATATCAGTCAAACGCATACGCAAAAAGATCGGTCTAATCATTTCAGCAAAGCGCTCAAAATCCTCATCATCCTTTTTCTTGGATGGTTTAGGAGGAAAATGCATGGGTTTTTGAACCCATGGTTCTCTTTCTTTACCATGTTTCCTAGCAACAAAGTATATCTTATCATAATGTTGATTCTTTGATTGTGGGTTATCAAGATCAACAGCAGGTTCAATTTCTATATCATTATCATTGCTAGGTTGAACATCAACATGAACATGATTATTAACATTATCACTAGGTTCATGTTCATTACCAGATTGTGTTTCAGCATCAGAAATAGAAATATCATTTGGATTCTCAGGTGGTTCAGTGATAGGTTCACTAGAAGCATGCAAAGTCCTATCATTTTTCTTTTTCTTCCTTTTAGAAGGACTAGGTGCATCTATATTATTTCTCTGAGAATCTTGCTCAATTCTCTTAGGGTGGCCTTCAGGATACAAAGCTTCCTGAGTCATTTTACCAGTTCTAGTAGCCACTCTAAACATCATAGTCCTTATTCTTACTATTCAATTTGTTGGAAATATGCCCTAGAGGCAATAATAAATTGGTTATTATTATATTTCCTTGTTCATGATAATCGTTTATTATCCATGCTATAATTGTATTGATAGGAAACTCAGATACATGTGTGGATACATAGACAACACCATGTCCCTAGTAAGCCTCTAGTTGACTAGCTCGTTGATCAATAGATGGTTACGGTTTCCTGACCATGGACATTGAATGTCGTTGATAACGGGATCACATCATTAGGAGAATGATGTGATGGACAAGACCCAATCCTAAGCATAGCACTAGATCGTGTAGTTCATATGCTATAGCTTTTCTAATGTCAAGTATCATTTCCTTAGACCATGAGATTGTGCAACTCCCGGATACCGTAGGAATGCTTTGGGTGTATCAAACGTCACAACGTAACTGGGTGACTATAAAGGTGCATTACAGGTATCTCCGAAAGTGTCTGTTGGGTTGGCACGAATCGAGACTGGGATTTGTCACTCCGTGTAAGCGGAGAGGTATCTCTGGGCCCACTCGGTAGGACATCATCATATGCGCAATGTGACCAAAGAGTTGATCACGGGATGATGTATTACGGAACGAGTAAAGAGACTTGCCGGTAACGAGATTGAACAAGGTATATGGATACCGACGATCGAATCTCGGGCAAGTAACATACCGCTAGACAAAGGGAATTGTATACGGGATTGATTAAGTCCTTGACATCGTGGTTCATCCGATGAGATCATCATGGAACATGTGGGAGACATCATGGGTATCCAGATCCCGCTGTTGGTTATTGACCGGAGAACGTCTCGGTCATGTCTGCATGTCTCCCGAACCCGTAGGGTCTACACACTTAAGGTTCGGTGACGCTAGGGTTATAGAGATATTAGTATGCGGTAACCCGAAAGTTGTTCGGGGTCCCGGATGAGATCTCGGACGTCACGAGGAGTTCCAGAATGGTCCGGAGGTAAAGAATTATATATAGGAAGTGCTATTTCGGCCATCGGGACAAGTTTCGGGGTCATCGGTATTGAACCGGGACCACCGGAAGGGTCCCGGGGGTCCACCGGGTGGGGCCACCTGCCCCGGGGGGCCACATGGGCTGTAGGGGGTGTGCCTTGGCCTATATGGGCCAAGGGCATCAGCCCCAAGAGGCCCATGCGCCAAGAGAGGAAAAAAAGGGGAGAGTCCTACAAGGGGAAGGCACCTCCGAGGTGCCTTGGGGAGGATGGACTCCTCCCCACCCTTGGCCGCACCCTTCCTTGGAGGAAGGGGCAAGGGCTGCGCCTCCCCCTCTACCTTGGCCCTATATATAGTGGGGGAAAAGGAGGAGCAAACCAATCTAAGGCCTGGCGCCTCCCTCTCCCTCCCGTGACACATCTTCCTCCTCCCGCAGCGCTTAGCGAAGCCCTGCTGGAATCCCGCTACTTCCACCACGCCGTCGTGCTGCTGGATCTCCATCAACCTCTCCCTCCTCCTTGCTGGATCAAGGCATGGGAGACGTCTCCGTTCCGTACGTGTGTTGAACGCGGAGGTGCCGTCCGTTCGGCGCTAGGATCATCGGTGATTTGAATCACGACGAGTACGACTCCATCAACCCCGTTCTCTTGAACGCTTCCGCTTAGCGATCTACAAGGGTATGTAGATGCACTCTCCCTCCCCTCATTGCTAGTCTCTCCATAGATAGATCTTGGTGATACGTAGGAAAATTTTGAATTTCTGCTACGTTCCCCAACACAATTCACTGAGCATATCATTTTGAGCCTTAAGTACTTGTTCTACTTGAGTGGTAACCATAGAAGCATGTTTACTAATAAGTTTAAGTTCACCTTTGACATTAGCCATATAATCACCCAAGTGTTCAAGCATATCAGCACTTAATTTTAATTCTCTACCAAAATAAGCATTGAAGTCTTCTTGCTTAACCATAAATTTATCAAACTCATCTAAGCATGGGCTAGCAAACTTGGTGAATGCGATTTCAGCTTTATCATATCTATAAAGAGAATTTACCTTTACTACCTGTGTCGGGTTATCAAGACCATGTGTTTCTTCAATAGGTGATGGATTAAAACCATATATTTCTTCAACAGGCAGTAAATTAAGACCATGTATTTCTTCAATAGGAGGTAAATTCTTAACATCTTCAGCTTCAATACCATTTTCTTTCATGGATTTTTTTGCCTCTTGCATATCTTCAGGACTGAGAAATAGAACGCCCCTATTCTTCGGAGTTGGTTTAGGAATAGGCATAGGGGGTGTCCAATTATTTTCATTTGTCAACATATTATTCAATAGAATTTCAGCTTCATCCGATGTTCTTTCCCTGAAAACAGAACCAACACAACTATCCAGGTAATCTCTGGAAGCATCGGTTAGTCCATTATAAAAGATATCAAGTATTTCATTTTTCTTAAGAGGGTGATCATGCAAAGCATTAAGTAATTGGAGAAGCCTCCCCCAAGCTTGTGGGAGACTCTCTTCTTCAATTTGCACAAAATTATATATATCCCTAAGGCAGCTTGTTTCTTATGAACAGGGAAATATTTAGCAGAGAAGTAATAAATCATATCCTGGGGACTATGCACACAACCAAGATCAAGAGAATTAAACCATATGTTAGCATCACCCTTTAATGAGAACAGAAATATTTTAAGGATATAAAAGTAGCAAGTTCTCTCATCATTAGTGAACAGGGTGGCTATATCATTTAATTTGGTAAGATGTGCCACAACAGTTTTAGATTCATAGCCATAAAAAGGATCAGATTCAACCAAAGTAATTATATCAGGATCAAGAGAGAATTCATAATCCTTATCAGTAACAAAGATAGGTGAAGTAGCATAAGCAGGATCATATTTCATTCTAGCATTCAGAGGTTTTTGTTTAAGCTTAGCTAATAATTTCTTAAGATCACTTCTATCATTGCAAGCAAGAAAGTCTCTTTTAGTTTCTTTATCCATAACATAGCCCTCAGGCACAATAGGTAATTCGTATTTATTAGGAGAGCCTTCATTTCAATAATTTCATTCTCTCTAGCCCTAGCGAGTTGTTCATCAAGAAATTCACCAAGTGACACAGTTGTATCAAGCATAGAAGTAGTTTCATCATAAGTATCATGCATAGCAGAAGTGGCATCATCGATAATATGCGACATATCAGAATCAATAGCAGAAGCAGGTTTAGGTGTCGCAAGCTTACTCAAAACAGAAGGTGAATCAAGTGCAGAGCTAGATGGCAGTTCCTTACCTCCCCTCGTAGTTGAGGGATAAATCTTGGTTTTTGGATCTCTCAAGTTCTTCATACTGATAAGCAGATATAAATCCCAAGTGACTCAAAGAATAGAGCTATGCTCCCCGGCAATGGTGCTAGAAAATAGTCTTGATAACCCACAAGTATAGGGGATCGCAACAGTTTTCGAGGGTAGAGTACTCAACCCAAATTTATTGATTCGACACAAGGGGAGCCAAAGAATATTCTCAAGTATTAGCAGCTGAGTTGTCAATTCAACCACACCTGGAAACTTAATATCTGTAGCAAGGTATTTAGTAGCAAAGTAATATGATAGTAGTGGTAATGGTAGCAAAAGGTAACGATAGCAAAAGTAATGTTTTTGGTATTTTGTAGTGATTGTAACAATAGCAATGAAAAAGTAAATAAGCGAAGAACAATATATAAAAAGCTCGTAGGCAATGGATCGGTGATAGAGAATTATGCCAGATGTGGTTCATCATGTAATAGTCATAACCTAGGGTGACACAGAACTAGCTCCAATTCATCAATGTAATGTAGGCATGTATTCCGAATATAGTCATACGTGCTTATGGAAAATAACTTGCATGACATCTTTTGTCCTACCCTCCCGTGGCAGCGGGGTCCTAGCGGAAACTAAGGGATATTAAGGCCTCCTTTTAATAGAGTATCGGACCAAAGCATTAACACATAGTGAATACATGAACTCCTCAAACTACGGTCATCACCGGAAGTGGTCCCGATTATTGTCACTTCGGGGTTGCCGGATCATAACACATAGTAGGTGATTATAGACTTGCAAGATAGGATCAAGAACTCTCATATATTGATGAAAACATAATAGGTTCAGATATGAAATCATGGCACTCGGGCCCTAGTGACAAGCATTAAGCATAGCAAAGTCATAGCAACATCAATCTCAGAACATAGTGGATACTAGGGATCAAACCCTAACAAAAATAACTCGATTACATGATAAATCTCATCCAACCCATCACCGTCCAGCAAACCTAGGATGGAATTACTCATGCACGGTGGTGAGCATCATGAAATTGGTGATGGAGGATGGTTGATGATGACGATGGCGACGGATTCCCCTCTCCGGAGCCTAGAACGGACTCCAGATCAGCCCTCCCGAGAGAGTTCAGGGCTTGGCAGCAGCTCCGTGTCGTAAAACGTGATGAATCTTTCTCTCTGATTTTTTCTCTCCGAACACGAATATATAGAGTTGGAGTTGAGGTCGGAGGAGCTCCAGGGGGCCCACGAGGCAGGGGGCGCGCCCAGGGGGGCAGGCGCCCCCCCACCCTCGTGGCTAGGGTGTGGGCCCCTTGGTCTTGATCTTTTGCCAGCATTTTTTATTATTTCAAAAAATAATCTCCGTGAAATTTCAGGTCATTCCGAGAACTTTTGTTTTTGCACATAAATAACACCATGGCAATTCTGCTGAAAACAGCGTCAGTCCGGGTTAGTTCCATTCAAATCATGCAAGTTAGAGTCCAAAACAAGGGCAAAAGTGTTTGGAAAACTAGATACGACAGAGATGTATCAGTACATGACGTCTAATAACACCATCTACTCCTTTATAAAGGTGTGGATCATCCCAGAAGTAATTTCTTAAATCATAGAAAAACTTTTTCTTTTGCTGGTATGTGAAACTAGGTGGTATAAATTTATCAACAATATAATTAGCATAATCAACATACCATGGAGTATCATGAGAGGCATTTATGAAATTTAATTGCCCATCGGGAAAGCTATCATCAATAGGTAGTGGGTCATCAAGAACATTCTCTAACCTAGACAAGTTGTCTGCAACAGAGTTCTCAGCTCCCTTTCCATTGACAATATGCAAATCAAATTCTTGTAGCAAGAGAACCCATCTAATAAGTCAAGGTTTATCATCTTTCTTTTCCATAAGATATTTAATAGCAGCATGATCAATGTGAACAGTTACTTTGGAATCAACAATATAAGGTCTAAACTTATCACAAGCAAATACAGCTGCTAAAAATTCTTTTTCAGTGGTAGCATAATTTCTCCGGGTACTGTCTAAAGTTTTACTAGCATACTGAATAACATTTAATTTCTTATGAACTCTTTGACCTAGAATAGCACTAACAACATAATCACTAGCATCACACATAATTTCAAAGGGTAAATTCCAATCAGGTGGCTGAACAATAGGTGCAGAAATCAAGGCTTTCTTAAGTGTTTCAAATGCTTCTACACAATCATCATCAAAATCAGAAGGAACATCTTTTTGCAGGAGATTAGTAAGAGGCCTAGAAATTTTAGAGAAGTCTTTAATAAACCTCCTATAGAAACCAGCATGACCAAGGAAACTTCTTATACCTTTGATATCTTTAGGACATGGCATCTTTTCAATAGCATCTACTTTAGCTTTATCAACTTCAATACCGCTTTCAGAAACTTTATGCCCCAAGACAATACCTTCAAGTGGCACTTTTCCCAATTCGGGACAAGATTAGTTTCTTCACATCTCTACAAAACTCGGTCAAGGTTGCTCAAGCAATCATCAAAAGAAGTTCCGTAAACGGAAAAATCATCCATGAAAACCTCAATAATCTTTTCACAAAAGTCAGAGAATATAGCAGTCATACATCTTTGAAAGGTAGCAGGTGCATTGCATAAGCCAAAAGGCATACGTCTATAAGGAAAGGTACCGAAAGGACAAGTAGAAGTGGTTTTCTATTGATCCTCTTTCGACACAGGTATTTGAGAGAAACCAGAATAACCATCTAGAAAGCAAAAAAGAGTATGTTTGGATAGTCTTTCTAGCATTTGATCAATAAAAGGTAGAGGGTAATGATCTTTTCTAGCAGCTTTATTTAATATGCGGAAATCAGTTACCATTCTATAACATGTAACAATTCTTTGAGGAATCAATTCATTCTTATCATTAGGAACAACAGTAATACCTCCCTTCTTGGGGACACAATGACCAAGACTTACCCATTGACTATCAGCAATATAATAAATTATACCTGCCTCCAGAAGCTTTAGTATTTTATTTCTTACCACCTCTTTCATCTTAGGATTTAACCGTCGTTGATGATCAACAACTGGTTTAGAATCTTTCTCCAATTTAATTTTGTGCTGACATAGAGTGGGACTAATGCCCTTAAGATCATCAAGAGTATATCCAATAGCGGCACGATGCTTCTTCAGAGTTTTCAATAATTTCTTTTCTTCATGCTCTGAAAGGTTAGCACTAATAATAACATGATATATCTTATTTTCATCAATATAAGCATATTTCAGAGTATCAGGTAATGATTTAAGCTCAAACATGGGTTCACCCTTAGGTGGAGGAGGATCTCCAAGTATTTCAACAGGCAAATTGTGTTTCAAAATAGGTCCCTGATTAAAGAATACTTCATCTATTTCTCTTCTTTGATTCATAAAAATATCATTTTCATGGTCGAGCAAATATTGTTCTAAAGGATCATTAGGAGGCACGGCAATAGAAGCAAGACCAATAATTTCATATTTACTAGGTAATTCTTTATCATGGGGTTGTCTATGAAATTTAGAGAAATTAAAGTCATGAGACATATCCCCTAAACCAACAGTAACAATATCTTTCTCGTAGTCTATCTTAGCATTAACAGTATTCAAGAAGGGTCTACCTAATATAATGGGACAAAAATTATCTTGTGGGGAACCAAGAACAAGAAAATCAGTAGAATATTTAATTTTCCCACACAAGACTTCAACATCTCTAACAATCCCAATTGGTGATATAATATCTCTATTAGCAAGCTTAATAGTTACATCAATATCTTCTATTTTAGCAGGAGCAACATCATTCATAATTTCTTGATATAATGTGTAAGGAATTGAACTCACACTAGCACCCACATCACATAAGCCATGATAACAATGATCTCCTATTTTAACAGAAACAATAGGGATGCCAACAACAGGTCTATGTTTACCTTTAATATCGGGTTTGGCAATTCTAGTAGCTTCATCACAGAAATAAATAACATGTCCATAAATATTATCTACTAAGAGATCTTTAACCATAGCAATACTAGGTTCGGCTTTAATTTGTTCAGAGGGTGTATGTGTTTTAGTATTGCTTTTACGAACCACAGTTGAAGCTTTAGCATGATCCTTTATTCTAATAGGGAAAGGTGGTTTCTCAATATAAGCAGTAGGAACAATAAGATCAACATTATAAGTAATAGTTTCTTCTTCAACTTCAATAGGTTCAAATACTTTAACTTCAATGGGAGGATGATATTTAAACCACTTCTCCTTAGGAAGATCAACATGAGTAGCAAAAGATTCACAAAAGGAAGCTACTATCTCAGAGTTAAGTCCATACTTTGTGCTAAAATCACGAAAAGCATCAGTATCCGTAAAATATTTAACACAATCAAATTTAAGGTTTATACCTGACTCTTTACCTTCGTCGAGATCCCAATCTTCAGTGATGCATTTAATTATTTCCAATAAATTCCTTTTGAATTAAATATCCTTCTTCATATAGGAACCAGTACGAGAAGTATCGAGCATGGATCGATCATTATGAGAAAGCCGAGGATAAATTTTTTTAATGATAATTTCTCTTGAGAGCTCATGATTGGGGCATGAATATAACATTGACTTAAGCCTCCCCCAAGCTTGAGCGATACTTTCTCCTTCACGAGGCCAAAAATTATATATATAATTCCAATCACGATGAACCAGATGCATAGGATAAAACTTCTGATGAAATTCCAATTTCAATCGATTGTACTTCCATGATCCAATATCATCCAATAGCCTATACCATGTCAATGCCTTTCCCTTCAAAGATAAAGGGAAGACCTTCTTATTGAAAACATCCTCGGGCATACCTGCAAGCTTAAATAATCCACAAACTTCCTCCACATAGATTAGGTGCATATCGGGATGTAATGTTCCATTTCCTGTATGAGGATTAGCTAACAATTTCTCTATCTTACCCGAAGGAATTTCATAATAAACATTTTTAGTAAGTTCATTAGGTTGAGGAGCAACTAATTGTGGTTCCGGTCAAGGTGAAGATACCCCGAACAAACCCCTCAAAGGATTATTTTCCATAGTAACAAGTGACAGCAAATTTCAGCACACTGCTACCTCTTGAGCACTGTGTTGGTTTTCTCTTGAAGCGGAAAGGGTGATGCAACAAAGTAGCGTAAGTATTTCCCTCAGTTTTTGAGAACCAAGGTATCAATCCAATAGGAGGCCACGCACGAGTCCCTCGCACCAACACAAACAAATAAAATCCTCGCAACCAACGCAATAAAGGGGTTGTCAATCCCTTCACGGTCACTTATGAAAGTGAGATCTGATAGATATGATAAGATAATATTTTTGGTATTTTTATGATAAAGATGCAAAGTAAATAAAATAAAAACGGTAAAAGAAATAGCTTGTTGATGGAAGATTAATATGATAGAAAATAGACCCGGGGGGCATAGGTTTCACTAGTGGCTTCTCTCGAGAGCATAAGTATTACGGTGGGTAAACAAATTACTGTTGAGCAATTGACAGAATTGAGCATAGTTATGAGAATATCTAGGTATGATCATTTATATAGGCATCACGTCCGAGACAAGTAGACCGAATCCTGCCTGCATCTACTACTATTACTCCACACATCGCCCGCTATCCAGCATGCATCTAAAGTATTAAGTTCAAAAGAACAGAGTAACGCTTTAAGCAAGATGACATGATGTAGAGGGATAAACTCATGCAATATGATATAAACCCCATCTTGTTATCCTCGATGGCAACAATACAATATGTGCCTTGCTTCCCTACTGTCACTCGGAAAGGACACCGCAAGATTGAACCCAAAGCTAAGCACTTCTCCCATTGGAAGAAAGATCAATCTAGTAGGCCAAACCAAACTGATAATTCGAAGAGACTTGCAAAGATAACCAATCATACATAAAAGAATTCAGAGAAGATTCAAATATCGTTCATAGATAAACTTGACCATAAACCGACAATTCATCGGTCTCAACAAACACACCGCAAAAAGAAGATTACATCGAATAGATCTCCACAAGAGAGGGGGAGAACATTGTATTGAGATCCAAAAAGAGAGAACAAGCCATCTAGCTAATAACTATGGACCCGAAGGTCTGAAGTAAACTACTCACACATCATCGGAGAGGCTATGGTGTTAATGTAGAAGCCCTCCGTGATCGAATCGATGCCCCCTCCGGTGGAGCTCCGGAAAAGGCCCCAAGATGGGATCGCACGGGTACAGAAGGTTGCGGCGGTGGAATTAGGGTTTTGGCTCCGTCTCTGGTAGTTTAGGGGTATGTAGGTATATATAGGAGGAAGAAGTACGTCAGTGGAGCAACATGGGCCCCACGAGGGTGGAGGGCGCGCCTGGGGGTAGGCGCGCCCCCTACTTCGTGCCTTCCTGGTTGCTTTCTTGATGTAGGGTCCAAGTCCTCTGGATCACATTCGTTCCAAAAATCACGTTCCCGAAGGTTTCATTCCGTTTGGACTCCGTTTGATATTCTTTTTCTGCGAAACTCTGAAATAGGCAAAAAAACAACAATTCTGGGCTGGGCCTCCGGTTAATAGGTTAGTCCCAAAAATAATATAAAAGTGTATAATAAAGCCCAATAATGTCCAAAACAGAATATAATATAGCATGGAACAATCAAAAATTATAGATACGTTGGAGACGTATCAAGCATCCCCAAGCTTAATTCCTGCTCGTCCTCGAGTAGGTAAATGATAAAAACAGAATTTTTGATGTGGAATGCTACTTGGCATAATTTCAATGTAATTCTCTTAATTGTGGTATGACTATTCAGATCCTAAAGATTCAAGACAAAAGTTTAATATTGACACAAAAATAATAATACTTCAAGCATACTAACTAAGCAATTATGTCTTCTCAAAATAACATGGCCAAAGAAAGTTATCCCTACAAAATCATATAGTCTGGCTATGCTCTATCTTCACCACACAAAGTATTTAAATCATGCACAACCCCGATGACAAGCCAAGCAATTGTTTTGTACTTTTGGTGTTCTCAAACTTTTTCAATCTTCACGCAATACATGAGCGTGAGCCATGGACATAGCACTATATGTGGAATAGAATGGTGGTTGTGGAGAAGACAAAAAGGGAGAAGATGGTCTCACATCAACTAGGCGTATTAACGGGCTATGGAGATGCCCATTAATAGATATCAATGTAAGTGAGTAGGGATTGCCATGCAACGGATGCACTAGAGCTATAAGTATATGAAAGCTCAACAAAAGGGACTAAGTGGGTGTGCATCCAACTCGCTTGCTCACGAAGACCTAGGGCATTTTGAGGAAGCCCATCATTGGAATATACAAGCCAAGTTCTATAATGAAAGATTCCCACTAGTATATGAAAGTGATATCATAGGAGACTCTCTATCATGAAGATCATGGTGCTACTTTGAAGCACAAGTGTGGTAAAAATATAGTAGCATTGTCCCTTCTCTCTTTTTCTCTCATTTTTTTATTTGGGCCTTTTCTTTTTTTATGGCCTCTTTTTTTAGCCTGGAGTCTCATCCCGACCTGTGGGGGAATCATAGTCCCCATCATCCTTTCCTCACTTGGGACAATGCTCTAAAAAATGATGATCATCACACTCTTATTTACTTACAACTCAACAATTACAACTCAATACTTAGAACAAAATATGATTCTATGTGAATGCCTCCGGCGGTGTACCGGGATGTGCAATGATGCATGAGTGACATGTATGAAAGAATTATGAATGGTGGCTTTGCCACAAATACAATCTCAACTACATGATCATGCAAAGCAATATGACAATGATGGAGCGTGTCATAGTAAATGGAACGGTGGAAAGTTGCATGGCAATATATCTCGGAATGGCTATGGAAATGACATGATAGGTAGGTATGGTGGCTGTTTTGAGGAAGGTATATGGTGGGTGTATGATACCGGCGAAAGGTGCGCGGTATTAGAGAGGCTAGCAATGGTGGAAGGGTGAGAGTGCGTATAATCCATGGACTCAACATTAGTCATAAAGAACTCACATACTTATTGCAAAAATCTATTAGTTATCGAAACAAAGTATTACGCGCATGCTCCTAGGGGGATAGATTGGTAGGAAAAGACCATCGCTCGTCCCCGACCGCCACTCATAAGGAAGACAATCAATAAATAAATCATGCTCCGACTTCATCACATAACGGTTCACCATACGTGCATGCTACGGGAATCACAAACTTCAACACAAGTATTTCTCAAATTCACAACTACTCAACTAGCATGACTCTAATATCACCATCTCCATATCTCAAAACAATTATCACGTAGAAAACTTCTCTTAGTATTCAGCACACTCATAAGATTTTTTTACTAATCTTGAATGCCTAGCATATTAGGATTAATTTCCCAGTTTAAGTAAATTACCATGATGTTTAAGACTCTCAAAATAATATAAGTGAAGCATGACAGAATAATAGTTTCTATAAAACAAATCCACCACCGTGCTCTAAAAGATATAAGTAAAGTACTAGAGCAAAGACTGTATAACTCAAAAGATATAAGTGAAGCACATAGAGTATTCTAATAATTTTCAAATCATGTGATTTTCTCTCAAAAGGTGTGTACAGAAAAGATGATTGTGGCAAACTAAGAAATAAAGACTCAAATAATACAAGACGCTCCAAGCAAAACACATATCATGTGGTGAATGAAAATATAGCTCCAAGTAAAGTTACCGATGGAAGTAGACGAAAGAGGGGATGCCTTCCGGGGCATCCCCAAGATTTGGCTTTTAGGTGTCCTTAGATTATCTTGGGGTGCCATGGGCATCCCCAAGCTTAGTCTCTTGCCACTCCTTGTTCCATAATCCATCAAATCTTTTACCCAAAACTTGAAAACTTCACAACACAAAAGTTAAAGTAGAAAATCTCGTGAGCTCTGTTAGCGAAAGAAAACAAAACACCACTTCAAGGTACTGTAATGAACTCATTCTTTATTTATATTGGTGTTAAACCTACTGTATTCCAACTTCTGTATGGTTTCTAAACCATTTTACTAGCCATAGATTCATCAAAATAAGCAAACAACACACGAAAAACAGAACGGTCTGTAGTAATCTGTAGCTAACGCAAACTTCTGGAACTCCAAAAATTCTAAAATAAATTTCTGGACGTGAGGAATTTATCTATTAATCATCTGCAAAAATAATTAACTAAATAGCACTTCCCAAATAAAAATGGCAGCAGTTCTCGTGAGCGCTAAACTTTCTGTTTTTTACAGCAAGATAAAAAAAAACTTTCCCCAAGTCTTCCCAACGGTTCTACTTGGCACAAACACTAATTAAACACAAAAAACACAACCAAAACAGAGGTTAGATAAATTATTTATTACTAAACAGGAGCAAAAGGCAAGGAATAAAAATAAAATTGGGTTGCCTCCCAACAAGCGCTATCGTTTAACGCCCCTAGCTAGGCATAAAAGCGAAGATAGATCTAGGTATTGCCATAATAATATGATAGATCATTAAAACTCATTTCATACTCTCTATGTTCGGCAGCAAGTTTTCTTTGAGGCAAGCAAAAGTAATCAAAAGGGCTAAATTTAATGGGACAAAAGTCCCCAAGATCAATTTTGGGAGGTATAGGTTCCTCTTTCAGCCCTTCGTATTGCACAACCAATTCATCATTATAAGCATTCTTTTAACAGAACTTTGTGAGCCTATACTCGAGAGAATATCCTAGATCATTATTTCGAATAGCCAAATCATTATTAAGTTCAGAAATTCTATCAACTAGAACATTGGTAGGAACCCTTTTTCTAAGATTTTCATTGAAAGCAACATAGTCTAGAGATTGAAAACGCATTATTTCTTCTTGATCAAAGAGAATAGCCTCTATGGGAGGACGACCAGCGTCCACCCTATAATGCGCAAAGATTTCTTTGGCCTCTTTTATTGTAAATCTAAACTCATGAGCCAAAAAGATAGTAGCGGCACGCTTAACAGAAGAATGCTCAATATTAGAAAATTCTAGGAAAATCCTTTATATGCAAGGATGCATCTGCATAAATTGTCTTTCAAGTTCAACTACAAACATGGTGATAGCGTTCGCAAGACTACTAGTTCTATGAAGAATAGAACTACCCATAGAAGGCAAAGCACCGGCACAAGTAAAGAAATCTTGGATAACTCATTTTCCAATAATATTACCACTACCAATTCAGAATTTTTTTGTATGTAAGATAGGGGGTTCTTCAGCAGGAGCATCAGAATTTTCCATGATATTATTATTGTCCATATCGACAATAATTTCCCCAATTTCAGAGATAATGGCAAAAAGGGCAAGGGGCAAAAGGACGAAGGGAGGCGAACGGAAAAGAGAGGGCAAATAAAACGGCAAGGGTGAAGTGGGGGAGAGGAAAACGAGAGGCAAATGGCAAATAATGTAATGCGGGACATAAGGGTTTGTGATGGGTACTTGGTATGTTGACTTTTGCGTAGACTCCCCGGCAACGGCGCCAGAAATCCTTCTAGCTACCTCTTGAGCACTACGTTGGTTTTCCCTTGAAGAGGAAAGGGAGATGCAGCAAAGTAGCGTAAGTATTTCCCTCAGTTTTTGAGAACCAAGGTATCAATCCAGTAGGAGGCCACACACGAGTCCCTCGCACATACACAAACAAATAAAATCCTCGCAACCAACGCAATAAAGGGGTTGTCAATCCCTTCACGATCACTTACGAAAGTGAGATCTGATAGATATGATAAGATAATATTTTTGGTATTTTTATCATAAAGATGCAAAGTAAATAAAATAAAAAATGGTAAAAGAAATAGCGTGTTGATGGAAGATTAATATTATAGAAAATAGACCCGGGGGCCATAGGTTTCACTAGTGGCTTCTCTCGAGAGCATAAGTATTATGGTGGGTAAACAAATTACTGTTGAGCAATTGACAGAATTGAGCATAGTTATGAGAATATCTAGGTATGATCATGTATATAGGCATCACGTCCGAGACAAGTAGACCGACTCCTGCCTGCATCTACTACTATTACTCCACACATCGACCGCTATCCAGCATGCATCTAAAGTATTAAGTTCAAAAGAACAGAGTAACGCTTTAAGCAAGATGACATGATGTAGAGGGATAAACTCATGCAATATGATATAAACCCCATCTTGTTATCCTCGATGGAAGCAATACAATACGTGCCTTGCTGCCCCTACTGTCACTGGGAAAGGACACCGCAAGATTGAACCTAAAGCTAAGCACTTCTCCCATTGCAAGAAAGATCAATCTAGTAGGCCAAACCAAACTGATAATTCGAAGAGACTTGCAAAGATAACCAATCATGCATAAAAGAATTCAAAGAAGATTCAAATATTGTTCATAGATAAACTTGATCATAAACCCACAATTCATCGGTCTCAACAAACACACCGCAAAAAGAAGATTACATCGAATAGATCTCCACAAGAGAGGGGGAGAACATTGTATTGAGATCCAAAAAGAGAGAAGAAGCCATCTAGCTAATAACTATGGACCCGAAGGTCTGAAGTAAACTACTCACACATCATCGGAGAGGCTATGGTGTTGATGTAGAATCCCTTCGTGATCGATGCCCCCACCGGCGGAGCTCCGGAAAAGGCCCCAAAATGGGATCTCATGGGTACAGAAGGTTGCGGCGGTGGAATTAGGGTTTTGGCTCCGTATCTGGTAGTTTGGGGGTACGTAGGTATATATAGGAGGAAGAAGTATGTCGGTGGAGCAACGTGGGCCCCACGAGGGTGGAGGGCGCACCTGGGGGGTAGGCGCGCCCCCCTACCTTGTGCCTTCCTGGTTGCTTTCTTGACGTAGGGCACAAGTCCTCTGGATCACGTTCGTTCCAAAAATCACATTCCCGAAGGTTTCATTCCGTTTGGACTCCGTTTGATATTCTTTTTCTGCGAAACTCTGAAATAGGAAAAAAACAGCAATTCTAGGCTGGGCCTCCGGTTAATAGGTTAGTCCAAAAATAATATAAAAGTGTATAATAAAGCCCAATAATGTCCAAAACAGAATATAATATAGCATGGAACAATCAAAAATTATAGATACGTTGGAGACGTATCACACACTATATAAATGTTTCCTTACCAAATTCCACTTACCAAAGGCGCTTCACTCCCCGGCAACGGCGCCAAAAAAGAGTCTTGATGACCCACAAGTATAGGGGATCTATCGTAGTCCTTTTGATAAGTAAGAGTGTCGAACCCAATGAGGAGCAGAAGGAAATGACAAGTGGTTTTCAGCAAGGTATTCTCTGCAAGCACTAAAAGTATCGGTAACAGATAGTTTTGTGATAAGATAAATCGTAACGGCTAACAAGAAAATAAAGTAAACAAGGTGCAGAAAGGTCTCCCAGTCCTTTTTGTAGCAAAGGACTGGCCTGTACAAACTCTTATATAAAGCAAAGTGCTCCCGAGGACACATGAGAATTACTGTCAAGCCAGTTTTCATCATGCTCATATGATTCACGTTCGTTACTTTGATAATTTGATATGTAGGTGGACCGGTGCTTGGGTGCTGCCCTTTCTTGGACAAGCCTCCCACTTATGATTAACCTCTCTCGCAAGCATCCGCAACTACGAAAGAAGAATTAAGGTAAACCTAACCATAGCATGAAACATATGGATCCAAATCAGCCCCTTACGAAGCAACACATAAACTAGGGTTTAAGCTTCTGTCACTCTAGCAACCCATCATCTACTTATTACTTCCCAATGCCTTCCCCTAGGCCCAAATGATGGTGAAGTTTCATGTAGTCGACGTTCACATAACACCACTAGAGGAGCGACAACATACATCTCATCAAAATATTGAGCGAACACCAAATTCACATGATTACTTATAACAAGACTTCTCCCATATCCTCAGGAACCAACGTAACTACTCACAAAGCATATTCATAATCATAACCAAAGGAGTATTAATTATCATGAAGGATCTGAACATATGATTTTCCACTGAATAAACCAACTAGAATCAACTACAAGGAGTAATCAACACTAGTAGCAACCCACAGGTACCAATCTGAGGTTTCGGGACCAAGATCGAATGCAAGAGATGAACTAGGGTTCGAGAGGAGATGGTGCTGGTGAAGATGTTGATGGAGATTGACCCTCCCTCGATGAGAGGATCGATGGTGATGACGATGGCGATGATTTCCCCCTCCGGGAGGGATGTTTCCCCGGCAGAACAGCTCCGCCGGAGCCCTAGATTGGTTCTTCCCAAGTTCCGCCTCGAGACGGCGGCACTTCGTCCCGAAAGCTTCTCTCCTATTTTTTCCCGGAGTAAAAGACACCATATAGCCAAAGATGGGCACCGGAGGCCTGCCAGGGGGCCCACAAGGTCGGGGGCACGCCCAAGGGGGTGGGGCGCGCCCTCCACCCTTGTGGCTAGCTGGTGGCCCCCTCTGGTTCTTTCTTCGCCCAATATATTTTATATATTCCAAAAATAATATCCGTGAAGTTTTAGGACTTTTGGAGTTGTGCAGAATATGACTCTAATATTTGCTCCTTTTCGAGTCCAGAATTCCTCGCTTTATGAAAACGTACATGCGGGCATTCTTCCTCTTCATGTAAACCTTGTAAAATAAGAGAGAATAGGCATAAGTATTGTGACATAATGTGTAATAACACCCCATAATGCATTAAATATCAATATAAAAGCATGATGCAAAATGGACGTATCAACTCCCCCAAGCTTAGACCTCGCTTGTCCTCAAGCGAAAGCCGATATCGATAAATATGTCCACATGTTTTGAGATAGAGGTGTCGATAAAAATAAAATACGTACATGAGGGCATCATGATCATCTTTAGAACAACAACATATATTGTCATATAATTTCTTATGCTTAAGTAACAATTCGTTCACAAGGTAAAGTATGAATCGGAAACTTCATTGAAAACTAACAAACTATGATCTCGGTCATTGGAACAATTGCAAATTTATCATAACATCATAAAGAGTCAATATAAGAGCTTTTCAGCAAGTCCACATACTCAACTATCATATAATCTTTCATAATTCCTAACACTCACGCGATACTTATGGGTACAAAGCTTCAATCGGACACAGAGAAAGATAGGGGCTTATAGTTTTGCCTCCCAACCTTTTACCTCAAGGGTAATGTCAACAATAATACTTTATGAAAACGTACATCCGAGTGGATATATATATATATATCCGGATCTCATATATATATCCGGATCTCTCCAACACATAGAGCTTGCCAAAAGAAAAAAGTGTAAAAGGGAAGGGTGATTATCACCATGACTCTTGTATAAGGGTAGAAGACAAAAGTAAAAGATAGGCCCTTCGCAGAGGGAAGCAGAGGTTGTCATCCGCTTTTATGGTTGGATGCACAAAATCTTAATGCAAAAGAACGTCACTTTGTATTGCCACTTGTGATAAGGACATTTATTATGTAGTCCGTTGTTTTTATTGCTTCCATATCACAAGTTCATATAAAGCTTATTTTCTTCACACTAATAGATCATACATATTTAGAGAGAGAAATTTTTATTGCTTGCACCGATGACAACTTACTTGAAGGATCTTACTCAATCCATAGGTAGGTATGGTGGACTCTCATGGCAAAACTGGGTCTAGGGATATTCGGAAGCACAAGTGGTATCTCTACTTGATGCAAAGAATTTGGCTAGCATGAGGGGGAAAGGCAAGCTCAACATATGGGATGATTCAAAACAATATAACTTCTATGCGGATGTAAGAAAACATAACTCATTATGTTGTCTTCCTTGTCCAACATCAACTTCTATCTGTTGAGATGACACCATATGAACTGTGGTTTGGCAAGAAACCTAAGCTATCGTTTCTTAAAAGTTTGGGGATGCGACGTTTATAGGCTTCGGCCTGATAAGCTCAAACCCAAAGCTGAGAAGTGCGTCTTCATAGGATACCCTAAGGAAACTATTGGGTACACCTTCTACCACAGATCCAAAGGCAAGATTTTTGTTGCTAAGAATGGGTCCTTTCTAGGGAAGGAGTTTCTGTTGAACGAAGTGAGTGGGAGGAAAGTAGAACTTGATGAGGTAATTGTACCTTCTCTCAATTTAGAAAGTAGCACATCAGAGAAATCTGTTCCCGTGATGCATACACTAACTAGAGATGAAGCTAATGATGATGATCACAAAACTTCGGATCAAGTTACTACTGGACCTCGTAGGCCGAACAGAGCACGTGCGCACCAGAGTGGTACGATAATCCTGTTCTGGAAGTCATGTTACTAGACCATGACGAACCTACGAACTATGAAGAAGCAATGATGAGCCCAGATTCCGACAAATGGCTTGAGGCCATGAAATCTGAGATAGGATCCATGTATGAGAACAAAGTGTGGACTTTGGGGGACTTGCCCGATGATCGGCAAGCCGTTGAGAATAAATGGATCTTCAAGAAGAAGATAGACGCTGATGGTAATGTCACCATCTACAACGCTCGACTTGTCACAAAAGGTTTTCGACAAGATCACGGATTGACTACGATGAGACTTTCTCACCCGTAGCGATCCTTAAGTCCGTCCGAATCATGTTAGCAATTGCCGCATTTTATGATTATGAAATCTGGCAAATGGACGTCAAAATTGCATTCCTTAAGGGATTCCTTAAAGAAGAGTTGTATATGATGCAACCAGAAGGTTTTGTCGATCCTAAAGGTGCTAACAAAGTGTGCAAACTCCAGCGATCCATCTATGAACTGGTGCAAGCATCTCAGAGTTGGAATATATGCTTTGATGAGGTGATCAAAACATATGGTTTTATACACACTTTTGGTGAAGCCTGTATTTACAAGAAAGTGACTGGGAGCTCTGTAGCATTTCTGATATTATATGTAGATGCATATTGTTGATTGGAAATGATATATAATTTCTAGAATGCATAAAAGGATACTTGAATAAGAGTTTTTCAATGAAAGACCTTAGTGAAGCTACTTACATATTGGGCATCAACATCTATAGGGATAGATCGAGACGCTTAATAGGACTTTCACAAAGCACATACCTTGGCAAAATTTTGAAGAAGTTCAAAATAGACCAGTCAAAGAAAGAGTTCGTGTCTATGTTGCAAGGTGTGAAGTTGAGTAAGACTCGAAACTCGACCACGGCAGAAGATAGAGAGAAAATGAAAGTCATTCCCTATGCCTCAGCCATAGGTTTTATAAAGTATGCCATGATGTATACCAGACCTATTGTATACCTTGCCATGAGTTTGGCAAGGGGGTACAATAGTGATCCAGGAGTAGATCACTGGACAGCGGTCAAAATTATCCTTAGGTACCTAAAGAGGACCAAGGAAATATTTCTCGGTTATGGAGGTCACAAGGAGTTCGTCGCAAAGGGTTACGTCGATGCAAGCTTTGACACTGATCCGGATGACTCTGAGTCTCAATCTGGATACATAGTACAAGTGGGAGCAGTTAGCTAGAGTAGCTCCATGCAGAGCATTGTAGACATAGAAATTTGCAAAATACATACGGATCTGAATGTGGCTGACCCGTTGACTAAACCTCTCTCACAAGCAAAACATGATCACACCTTAGTACTCTTTGAGTGTTAATCACATGGCGATGTGAACTAGATTATTGACTCTAGTAAACTCTTTTTGGGTGTTAGTCACATGACGATGTGAACTATGGGTATTAATCACATGGCGATGTGAACTAGATTATTGACTCTAGTGCAAGTGGGAGACTGATGGAAATATGCCCTAGAGGCAATAATAAAATGGTTATTATTATATTTCCTGAATCATGATAAAAGTTTATTATTCATGCTAGAATTGTATTGATCGGAAACTTAAATACATGTGTGAATACATAAACAAATACCTTGTCCCTAGTGAGCCTCTACTAGACTAGCTCGTTGATCAAAGATTGTTAAGGTTTCCTAACCATGGACATGTGTTGTCATTTGATAATGGGATCACATCATTAGGATAATGATGTGATGGACAAGACCCATCCGTTAGCTTAGCATAATGAGCATTCCGTTTATTGCTATTGCTTTATTCATGTCAAATACATGTTCCTTCGACTATGAGATTATGCAACTCCTGGATACCGGAGGAATACCTTGTGTGCTATCAAATGTCACAATGTAACTGGGTGATTATAAAGATGCTCTACAGGTATCTCTGAAGATGTTTGTTGAGTTGGCATAGATCAAGATTAGGATTTGTCACTTCGAGTATCGGAGAGGTATCTCTGGGCCCTCTCGGTAATACACATCATAAGAAGCCTTGCAAGCAAAGTGACTAACAATTTAGTTGCAAGATGATGTATTACGGAACGAGTAAAGACACTTGCCGGTAACGAGAATGAACTGGGTATGTAGATACCGACGATCGAATCTCGAGCAAGTAACATACCGATGGTCAAAGGGAACCATGTATCTTGTCATAACGGTTCGACCGATAAAGGTCTTCGTAAAATATGTAGGAGCCAATATGGGCATTCAATTTCTGCTATTGGTTATTGACCGGAGAGGTGTCTCAGTCATATCTACATAGTTCTCGAACCCGTAGGGTCCGCACGTTAAACGTTCCTTGACGATATAGTGTTATATGAGTTATATGATTTGATGACCGAATGTTGTTCGGGGTTTCAGATGAGATCATGGACATGCGAGGAGTCTCGAAATGGTCGAGAGGTAAAGATTAATATATAAGACGATGGTATTTGAACACCGAAAGTGTTTCGGGACGTACCGAAAAAAATCGGGTCATCGGAAGGGGTTCCGGGCACCCCCGACATGTATATATGGGCTTAATGGGCCAAGGGAGGGACAAACCAGCCCATAGGGGGCTGGTGCTCCCCTTTCCCTAGCCAAACAGCCCTAGGGAAGGAAAAGGGGGAGGGCTAGCCCCTCCTGCCTTTCCCTCTCATGGGAGAAAGGAAAGGGGGGCACCCTCCCCTGCCTTTTCCCTGCTCCTATACACGGCAGGGGGGCGCCACCTTGGGAGAGACCCCAAGTAGGATTCCTCCTACTTAGGTGCCCCCCTTGGCTTCTCCTCCCTCCCTCCCACCTATATATATGTCGAAGGGAGGCGCCTAGCACACAACAGACAATTGCTTAGCCGTGTGCGGTGCCCCCCTTCACCGTTTATACCCTCGGTCATTTTTTCGTAGTGCTTAGGAGAAGCCCTGTGAGAATCACTTCACCATCACCGTCACCACGCCGTCGTGCTGACGAAACTCATCTACTACCTCGACATCTTGCTGGATCAAGAAGGCGAGGGACGACACCGAGTTGAATGTGTGCAAAACACGAAGGTGTCGTGCGTTCGGTATTTGGTTGGTTGAAGCGCGAAGAGGTTCGACTACATCAACCGCATTGAGAAACGCTTCCGCTTACGGTCTACAAGGTACGTAGACGCACTCTCCCCCTCGTTGCTATGCATCTCCATGGATAGATCATTGCGTGTGCGTAGATTTTTTTTGGAAATTGTCTGCTACGTTTACCAACATCGCAGAGCTGGCCGGTCCATGAATAGGACTCCTCCGGCCAAGTGGGGGGCGGTGGTGACTGCTTGCGCGGTGGCGGCACGAACAGGGGCGCCTGGACGGAGTCCTCCGCCGTGGACAAAGCTAGGGCTTGCTCGAGCCCATCCCAATGGGCGTCCTCCTTGAGCCGACTCGCCTCCAGCACGTGCGGCATGGCCTCCTTGAGGGCAGTTTGGTACTCTGCCTCCGCCTCCGCCTCCTCTGGTCGTACCTGCTGGGGCGGCGGTGGAAGGTCGTGGTTGATTTGGACGCCAAGGAGGAGCTCCTCCTCGTGCTCTAGGCAAACCAGCGCTCCCAGTTGGAGGAGTCTGGCGCGTACTCACGCATGCCGCGTTGCTCTCGCGTGAGGAGCTCGCGCCGCCGGCGAACCTCCTCAGTGTGCGCCCGCGCGGACCGTGGCGCTGCCAGGATGGGGATGCGTTGCGGGTCCAGATGCCAGTTGTGCGACAAGTTGACATCTGGATACGGCACGGGCTGGCGGCACTGCCCCGATATACCAACGAGGAGACGCAGAGATCCCGCCGCCGCCGGTGTCGACCGGGCTTTGCCCGGCCACACCCTCTGGTGGCTGCCTGGAAGGGGGGAGGAGAGTGGGAGGGTTGGCGGCGGCGTTAGGGCGCCCTCCCCGTCGCACACGGGGGCGATGTGGGGATTTTTTTTCCAGATTTACCGACTTAGCCCCTGCTTCGCATTGGGTGATTGTTTCAGTATTTTTTTTTGAATTGGATTTTTGATAATGAAATTATTATAAACAAAATGACCGGACATATACATGGGAAGGAAGTTCTGTGGGCGCCCTATTTTTCGTACAAATAGTGTGTGTACAAATGTTTGCGGACATATGAAGGAGGGCATTTGTGAAGGAGTGTATTTGACACTTGCTCCTGAAATGGTCCAAGGGCTGAAACAAAACGAAGAGTAGTTTGCTGGTACGAGCCAACAACCCACGTGTCATGCATCTCACGCAAGAAACAATGGTGGTAGGCCCAAAGGAAACTGCCAAGCCAAGCTAGAAGCCCAGGTATCGGATGGATCCGCTTGCTTCCCCATACCTCGTTGATAATGACGTGCTGCCGCTAGCTGTATAGTCGTCTAGTTGCTGTTGCTCGCCATTGTATATCTCCTCTGAATCTCCTTCCGATATTGCCCGTGTAATCTCTTCTTTGTCCTGATCGGAGGATCATGGGTCATCCATAGAGCATAGACCCAAGACAGCGACGGAGGCAGCCCAGGGACCGGGGGATCCTCCGTATTGGCCTCCGATCCCATCTAGCTCGTCGTAAAGTTTGTGGCTCCGCCGCTGGCTGCAGTCGGGCGCCGCTGCCGCGTATATCTTCTCCGATCCTTCGCGCCCACAGACCATAGGTTTGTCCTCGCCGAGTCGCCGTATACGTACACATACGCCTACCCACTCCGCCACAAGGTTGTCCACGCCGTACACACACGGCCGGCGGTATATCTTGTTGAGATACGCGTGTTCACTACACCATGGAAATACTTGATATTCTTCATCAACTAATATGTGATTGGATGGTTAAAAAGATAGTGATATTCCAGTCTATCAGGATTCAAGTCCTAGTGCTCGCATTATTCATGAATTTATTTTAGAATTTTCGGCTATATGTTCTCAGTGGAAGTAAATGTTTCCGTCGACGACGAGGCGCCTATGATGACTTCGTAAATCTCAAGATGATATGCCGGTTTTATCTCTTGGGGGTGCTCATAGCGGTAGAGTGTACGTTTATAAAGATGAGTGTATGCCCGTATGTATGAACGTTAGGGTCTGTATTGTATTGTGTTCAAAAGAAAATACTTGATATTCTTCTTTTTAGGGGGGTGTGTGTGTGTGGGGGGGGTGGCAAATACTCGATATTGTGATGTAACCGACAAAAACTAGACCTGTCTTCGACTACGCATTAGTATGCAGTTTGGATGGATTACGAAATGTGGACAGGGCCGCCGCTGATCGAGCAGCGTCACATGACGCGGAGAATGCGTGTCGGCGAGGTGCATGCACGAAGCCGCCCGTGGGGGGTGGGGTGGGGGGACACGGCGATACGGCCACAGTTTCCTTGGTTCCGTGCAGCCGTGCCCACGTGTCTGGCGCCGCAGCCGTCGAGGCTCCGGACGGACGGGCGCGGGCACTTGCGCCGTGCCGCCACTGTACTTGCACTGCAGCGGGGAAGGAAGGGTCGGCGTCGGCGAAGCGTCAAGGATACTGTGCCGCCACCCGACGACGTTGCCGGAGCCCGGGCCCGGCCCTCCCATGCATGAACAGCGTCGGGGAATTTTTCTTTTGTACCGGGAGCTTGGAACCGGGGCAACGAGACAACGGGGCGATTAGATGGTCTGGCAACGGGACAAAGCTTGTACGTTGATGGGAAATGGTGGCCTGGTGCGAGGGCTACGCCGACGTTTTCAGCTCCGTATTTTCTGATATCTTTTCATCAAATGTTTAGTCGCGCCCTATTCAACATGCATGGCTGAATCTCGGTTTCCTATGGTAATTAACAAGACATGTGGTTTATTCACGTAGGTTTATCCATGATGACAATTGACTAAGCATAATGTTAGAAGTTAGCACACGGTATGGTCTAAATTTGCAGGGGAGACAAAGTAGTCTTAGCACCATTTCATGTATTAATTTAAGACCCACATAACTAGCACGCGTTTGCCTCCAATTCATTCTCTTAGAGCATCTACAACCGGACGTCTCAAATCCGTCATAAACGTAACGGCCCAGCCATTGACCGGTCACAAAATTTTGACCCAGACGGGCTCCTTAAACGGGCCTCAGACGCCCGGGCTAACCAGCACCCCTTATATCCAGTCCAAATATGAGGCGGATATGGAACGATCGGGCACGCTCGAGCATGCGTCCGTCACATCGGACTGACACTATGGTCCCACAGGACAACACTCCGAACCACGGCGGTCCGAAACTCGTCTCCTCCGTCGGACCAATGGCGCCACTCCAGCGAGCCACGCAGTGCCTAACCCGGCTATTTAAGCTGATCGCCGGCACAGAAACCCTACCCATCCACACCCCCTCCCCCCCTTCCGTCGTCCGCCGCCACTAGTAGCCATGCCCCCACGCCGCCGGGTAAGGAGCACCCATATATGATACGTCAGAGCGCCGACTGTTGCTCCTTGAGCAGGTCCGGGCAAGGCGCGAAGCCCGGATCACTGCGGGGCTACCTCCGGATGCGGTGGATTCGGATGAGGACTTGGAGGAAGAGGAGGATCAGATCGAGAAGGAGGAGGAGGAGGAAGAGCCGGAGGAGGATGTGGGGAACGTTGGGGATGTGGATCTGTTGGCAGAGCAGTAGGCCATCTTCGATTACATCCGGAGGCCAGACGTCGTCGTCGGCCGGAGATGGAGGCGGAGCAAGCCGCGGAAGTCGACGAGATGCCCGCGTACATGAATGAGGAGGAGTCGGAGCCCTCGTACGCACCCGTCCACCTGACGTCCGACATCGATGTCGTGGACATCTCCGACGACGAATTGTAGATATCATATCATAGTACGTAGGTTTATTTTGTATGATTTGTATGGATCTAGAGGATGAAATATAAGAGACACATATTTAGAGAAGGATATTTGGCGCGTGACCGGTCACTCTTAGCAGACGCGCCCGGTCGCATCTACGGGCGTTTGAGGGGTCCGATTTGCCAAATTCGATTGTAGATGCTTTTACGATGGCTCAATGAGAGAACCAATTTGGTTTTCTCGAATGTTTACTCCTAGCCCATTTCTCATAGACTAGCCAGCGTGGCTTCAGGCCCAAAAAAGGACCATCCCCAGCCCATTCACCAAACAAAGTGTAAAAAACAGAGTTGGGCCCCAAAACATAAAAATCCAAGCTATATAAAAATCATTAAATTTCTTTAGTTTGTCATGATTCTAGATTTTTTCCAATTTTTTCTACAAAATAGAAAGTACCATAGTCTAAAATTTGAAATTGCCACTATCTAACTAATAAAAGAAAACTATCACGGTCTAAATAATTAAACTGCCATGGTACCTGCAATATAATTACCATGGTGTAATTTATAAAATTGACATGGTTGAATTGGAAAATTTTCCATGGTCCAACTGATAAAAGTGGCTTGGTCTAAACAATGAAAATGGTATGCTACCTATAGAAAACTACCATGGTCTAAATAGTTGAATTGCCATGGTCAAATTGAAAAATTGCAATGTTGTATAAACTATATTTTCCATAGACATATGGCAAATTTGGAGTGATGCATGAAAATAAATTTGCCATGTAGTTTGGGGTTTGAAAAAACATTACAAAAAATTGAAACAAATTGTGGAGATGACCATTTGTATCTAGTGCAAAAATTTGCCATGTACATTTTTTAAAATTACCATGTACGTTGAAACAACTTTTTGCACATTCTGCCAACCCTGGGGAAAAAGAGAAAAAAGGAAGGAAGGTCTCCCGGGTGGATGCTTCAGGCACTGGCGACTGGGGTGAGTGGGTGTGCTTTAATAAGCTAGCGTTCGTACCACTTTTATTTTCTAGCGAAAGAGTTTCAAAAGTTGACGTGTCTCATCTCTTGACCCCCCAGACTGTGCATCGCATCTGACGGCGGAGAGGGCGATCACCTGGGGCGATGAACTTTTTGAAGTTCGCTAGTTATAATTTCTGTTAATTATGGATCATTATTATAAAAAGAAGAATCGCTACTCAGCACAAAAGCAACCAAATGCAGTAGCATATATGAAGGAAATAGCGTTAGCAACACTCCAGACACTTCTCAAACGATATCTGAGGTCATGAGAAACTATTTGGCACCAAATTTTTAACGTGGAAACCCCCAAGTTGGGGTAATAACCATGGATTGGGCCCAAACCAACCAAATCCTCTTTCACTACTACCAAATGTGAGATATAATAAGTTCTTCTCTAGGTAGCACTAGAGGCTCTCTTACATCAAGATTTTTGCATCTTGGATAGAAACAATAAAATTTGGGGTTGCAAGAGATAGAGACTAGAATAATCTCATCAAAGATGATGGGACCATAATTTGAAGGAGACAAGGTGGTGGATTCGATCTTCATGGCCTTGGGAAAGGGGTACCTTTAATCTTCCTCTCCTTCCCTCTTTGTTGGTTTTCTCTTTTCTTGTCCAATGGAGGCTCAACTCAGATTTGACACACTTCTTGGTGGCTGTTGGATGGGAGGCTAAATAGCCCCTTCCCTCGTGTGTAAAGTCCAAAATGATCATAAGTCATAACCATAATGGTTAGTTGGTTTATGCACACCATTTGACTGTTTAAAAGGTTTCAAATGGCCATCTCCGCATACCCATATGAGGAGACTCTCCCAACAAATCCCCTCTCCAACTCATGAGGGGGCACCGCCACCTGCTACCTGGCAACATGCGTGTAGCTTCCTTTGGCAACATCTTGTTCATCATATCCGAACCACTATTGTCGATATGGCTCTTCTCAAGTTGTAGCAACTTCAAACGCACACCATCTTGAATCCAATGATACATCACATCACTTTTCTTGGTTCATTACTGATAGGTTGAATTCTTAGCAACGTAAATATGACTTTGACTGTCACAAAACAGAGCTTACTTCTCTTGCTTTGTGTCGAGCTCTTGCAAGAAGTTTTTCATCCACAACACTTCCTTGCCACCATCATCTGCATTCATGTACTCAGCTTCTGTAGTTGATGTAGAAACACATTTCTCCGACCTTGATTGCCATGACATTGCTCCCCTGCATATGTCATCAGATATCCATATGTGAACTTCATACAATCCTTGTCACCAGCATTACCTAAATTTGCATAGCCCTGCAATACAGAATCACCACTTTCCAAAGCATGAACATTATGTAGAAGTTCCTTTGAGATACCTGAGTATCCACTTCACTGCTTTTGATTGAGTTTTGCCTCATTAACGGGCTAACAATTCCAACTGCATAGGCATTATCAGGCCTAGTGCACATCATGGCATGCATCATGCTGCCCATAGTAGATTGGTATGATACCTCACTCATTTCTTCTTTCTCCTTCTTCCTTGTAGGACAATGTGTATGATGGCCTACAAGCGGAGACATCACAAATTTTGCATCTTTCATACTAAATCTTTGAAGTACCTTGTCAATGTGTTTTTTCTGTAAGAGCCAAAGCAGATTATTTTATCTATCACGGTAGATTTTTAGTCCAAGTATTTGCTTACCTGGCCCCAACTCCTTCATGACAAATGATATACTCAATGTCTTCTTGAGGAGAACAATCCTATTTGTGTTATTCCCAACAATCACATGTCATCAACATATAGCAAGAGAATAAAGAAATCACCCTCAACATACCTCTTCATAAGGACACAAAGCTTAGGTTGTGCTTTATGGTAACCAAGTCATGTCATAAAAGACTCAAACTTCTTGTACCATTGTTGATGAGCTTGTTTCAAGCCACACAAGCTCCTGTTCATTTTCCAAACTAAGTCATCCTTGCATACAACCATTAACCCCCTGGCTACTCCATATATATCTCTTCCTTTTAAGAATGTTGTCTTCACATCAAGTTGTTCAATTTCCAACTCCATGGTGGAAGTCATGCCAAGAACAACTCGAATTCAAGACATCTTGGCCACTGAAGAGAATATTTCAACATAATCAATACCTGTTTTCTGACTAAAACCTTTCACAACCAATCTCGCATTGTACAAGTGTGTGAGGTGTTTTATTAAGTCTTCACTATGTACACACATATGTTCTTTAATGTTTTCTTTCCCTTTAGAAAACTCACCAATTCAAAGGTGTCATTCTCATACGGGGATTTCATCTCATCCTACATGGCTTCTGACCATTCGGTCTTGTGCTCATCAGACACTGCCTCCTCATAGTATAAGGGCTCATCTCCATCAATCATCAACATATATTGATGTGGTGGGTGCTTATGAGAAGGAATGTGACATCTTTAACTTCTTCCTTGTTGTTGCACTAGTGGTGAATTAGGTGGATTATCATCATTATAATGACTGCTCATCACTTTGTCTTGTACTGCCTTGGTCGGTTGCATCTTCACTCTCTTCAGCGTCATCATCTCCCCCGTGATTGTCATACACAAGGGTAGGACAAACTGGTTCCATCTGAATCTAAGGTGTGATGGTCATTAGCTTCTCTGGTTTTCCAATATCTTTTATTGTGTCATCTTCAATGAACCCAACATCTAGGCTTCTCGCAATCTTCCTATTGACCGGATCCCACAACGTGTAGCCAAGCTCTTCACTTGGTTGGTTGAGTTAGATACATTGCTTTATCTTGCTATCAAGCGTCGATCTCCCGTCCCTTGGCAGATGTACAAATGCCCTGCAATCAAGTACCTTCAAGTGCTCGTATGATACCTTTTTCCCCGACCAAACTCTCTAAGGAATATCACCTGCAAGAGGAACTAGGGAAGATAGGTTAACCACGTACATATCATTCATCAACGCAAAAATGAATTGGGTAAATTAGCACGAGAGAACATAGTTGTGACCCGAGAAGTGTACGACAAATATATGTCAAAATATCGTTTATGAATGACAAGTGCCGGATGGATTGGCCCATTTAGCAGTTGCATGAATCAGATTTTAGGAACTTTCTAGGAGGTTCCTTGTAACGCCCCATCCACGGTTCTCACTTCCTGACCGTTACGCCCGACGAGATCTATACTCGCCCCACAAACCAACAATAGTCTTGCCTGCGCATTTGTTCTTACTTGTGCGCATCCGAAATCAATTTCCCAATAGTTGTAGATGGACTCTGTAAAAAAGAAGGAATTCCTTAATGAGACGAGTAATCTATTATTTCTATTAAGCCAAGATGTCACATACGCCCTCATTCATGCGCACCAAGGATCAACTTTCTAGAATTGTGGATGGCTCCCAGAAAAGACAAAATTACTTATTGACATGTGTATCCTATCATTTCTATTAAGTCAGCATGTCACATATACTTTCACTTAAAAAACCAATGTCCTCGTCGGCTCAACAAAAACGTTCCCTGTTAGCACACGTCTATGTGTGTCGATGCCAACATCCACATGTGCAGATGCTACGTGTCATGTCGGGCCATACATGCCATGTACATGTTTGCGCCAATGACCCACACATGCTCGTGTAACCGCGAGGTTTGGCTCTAATGCCATTTGTAATGCCTCGGCCACAGCTACTAGTTCCCGGCTATTACGTCTGGCGAGATCCAGACTAGCCATATAGACCAACACCAGTCTTTTCTGCACATTTTGTCCTCACTTGTACGCACCCGAAATCTATTTTCTAGTCGATCACATATCCTTAAATTGCTAGAAGTCAAGCACGCTTAACTTTGAGATTCCTTGCGGATGAGCTCCTAAGAAAGAAGAAATTTCTTATTAATATGAGTAGTCTATCATTCCTATTAAGCGAGAATGTCACATTCCTGTTCAGCTCTTATCAGGTTTACGGACCTTCTATAGAGTTTCTGGTCGAATTTCTGTTTTTCTTTCCCTTTTTGTTTTTTCAAAATTTTCCTTTCCTTTTTAGAAATGATTGATTCTTTGTAAAAATGTTTTGAATTTAAAAAACAATTCACTATTTCAAAACATTTTCACAAAAATTTAAATGTGTTAATGTTTTTTTAAATCACAATTTCAAAAATTGTTTAATTTTTTTACAAATGTTCACATTTTTTAAATTTAGTAATCCAAAAAAGAATGACTTTTAGAGATCTCCTTTTATTAAAAAATCAGAATTTTAAAATGTTCGGGCTTGGTAAAACTAAAATCGCCAAAATTATTCATGTTTAATTTTTTTTCCTTCCTAAAATGACCAGAAAAAACGTGTGCTCAAGTGTTTGACTATATACTTTGATCCGCCACAGTGTGTAGTAAAAAAACGGAAAATAAAGAACGGAAGGAACTGAATGTCGCTAAATGGGACGGCCCGTTCGCCCATACGCTGTATGTCTGGGGTCTATTTGACGCAAAATGTGTCATATAAGACGAGACCTCCTGTTCCCCGATTCGGTAGAAAGTGAGCCGAAGCCCATTGCCTTCCTGTGGGCGCTTTGGCTCCGCCCATCTACGGGGTGGGGTGCCGCTGCTTTTTCCTTTCATTTATTTTCGTTTTTTTTTGCTTCTTTACAGAATGTATGGGATTTCTAAAAGGGTTCGAATATAAAAAAATGTTCATAAATTTCAAAAATTGTTCCCGGATATGAAAAATGTTCATGAAAATGAAATTGTTTCTGTATTTAATATTTTTTATGGATTTAAATGATGCTCATGAATTTCAAAACATATTTATGAATTCAAGAAATGTTCATGGATTTGAAAATGTTACCGTATTTAATAAATATTTTATGAATTTCCAAAAATAATCATGAATTCATAATTGTTCATGATTTTTATAAATCACAGATTACAAATAAGTTTTGGCAATTTCAAAAATGTCTGCAGATTTAAAAATCAGTTCGAGAATTTTAAAAAATGTTCTTCAAATTTCAAAAGGAAATCACGAATTCATAGAATGTTCACGAATATAAAAACAAAATTTTGAATTCAAAAAATGTTGGCGCATTTCTAAAAATATTTATGAATTTTATAAAAATGATCACGAAATCATAAAATATTTAGGAATCTAAAAAAATGTTGCAAGTTTTGAATTTTTTTTTGCAAAATCAAGAAATTCTTCTGAATTTAAAAATGAAAAAATAAAGGAAAAACAAAAATACAAAATACGAAAATTAACAAGATGAGAAAACCAAAATAAAAAATCAGTAACCTGAAGAGGGGCCTAGGCTAGCCCAATAGTATCTAGCGGTCCGCTATAGGGTACGCATTATAAATCTGTCCTTCAAGGCAATTCCTATTTAACGCTGCAGGCCCCGGTTTCTACTGTTGTAACAGCGGCTGCAGGAGCTACTTGCGGGCTGGCCATATTTCATTTTTCTTCTGTTTTCTAAACTGGGTTCGACCCCGCGTCTAGGGTTACAAGTGATCAACCTCTAACCAACCCGACCACCTCACCAGGTGTGATAACGTACATGTTTTTCAACCTTTTCTTCATCCCTCTTTTTCCTTTTTATTTTTTCTCTGTCCTTTTCTTTTTCCAAATTCGTAATTATTTTCTTCAAATAGATGATTTTTTTTCAGAATCCATGAACTAGTTTTTTCGAAACTAGTGAACTTTAAAAAAAAATTTATGAACCTTTTTCAAAATCGATTAACTTGTTTTTGAAACTTGATGAACTTTTCCATTTTTTTGAATTTTTTCTCAAAATAAATGATTTTTTTTCGAAATTGATGAAATTTTTCAAAATCGATTAACTTTTTCTTCAAAATCGATGAACTTTTCCAAACTGATGAACTTTTTTTCAGATTTGATGAACTTTTTTATCCAAAGCAATGAACTTTTTTAAAAAACAGATGAACTTTTTTCAGAAGCAGTGAACTTTTTTTTAATTTCGGTGAACCTTTTTCAAATTCGGTGAACATTTTTTCAAATTTGATGAAATTTTTACATTTTGTGAACTTTTTCAATTGGTACAAACGTTTTCAATATTTTGATTTCTATCAATTCGTGGTTTTTGTGAATGCCTTTTCAAATTTATATTTTTGTATTCAATAATTTATAGCGGATATACAAGAGGGCGAAGTATCAAGTGAAAACGTTTGATCAGTAAAAACTGAAAACTATCACCCTAGTCCATCGGATTAAGGACATACAGCAGAGATCGGAGGTGGGAATATGGCTATCCACTTAACAATTCTTTTGCACATAACCCCCCGTGCTTACATTCTATCTTGTGAAAGATTTAGCGAACTAGAAAAAAAAAAGCAAAACGAATCTCGACCTAGGCGGCGGCGACTGGATTGCGACTTGGCGGCCGCCATGAAGCCTCGTCATGTGCAGAACGCCATGTGCCCTAGCTCTCCAATGGCTCAGTCCTTGAGCCCTCTTCCTCATCCTCCATCGGCCATGTACACCAGTGTTAGTCCTCCGTCGGCACCGCCCAGCAGCGTGAGCGCTCCGCCGCCCGTGATCGTCAGCCCACTGTCGGCCCCGTCCAGTAGCGCGAGCGCTCCGGCGGCCATGATCCCCCGTCCTCCGTTGGCCCCGTCCAGCAGCACGAGCGCTACGGCGGCCATGATCCCCCGTCCTCCGTTGGCACTGTCTAGCAACACGAGCGCTCCGGCTGTCATGATCCCCCGTCCTCCGTTGGCCCCGTCCAGCAGCGCGATCACTCCGTCGGCCGTGATTCCACACCCTCTGGCGGTGCCGTCCAGCAGCGCGAGTCCTCTGCCGGCCTCCGCGGTAAGCAATGATTTTTTTTGATGGTTTATTTTCTTCCTCCATTGATACGAACTGATCATGCTAATGACATGGTTACTTTTGTTAGCTTGGTGGTGATTTGGTTTTTCAAAACCATAATTGCGATGAAGGAGTACGCCATGACATTGAAATACATCGTCCTCCCATCAATTTGGATAGCTTCCGGACACCCAAAAAAAGAGCCACGGACGTCCTAGTTTGTGTGAGTGTCATACAACTTAGTTCAAATGCATCTAACAATTACTAACTTGTATGACTAATGGCTGTTGTAATTTTTAGAGTTCATCATGTACACCCAAATGCGATGAGAACTTGAAGCCAGCTATAGGAATGCCATTTGATAGTATGGAAGAGGTCGAGGAGTTTTACAAGGCTTATGCGCACAATGTTGGATTTTCAGTTCGAATTGGACAGAGGAAGACTGTAGATAATGTGATAGTCTGGAGGCGTTTTCTTTGTTCAAAATCAGGATTCCGAACAGAGAAGGTGGATGAACCCAGGACGAATTTGAACGGAGAGAAGAAAAGAACACATGCAAGAAAGATCACTAGATGTGGTTGTGAGGCCATGATAACTGTGAAGCATATAAAGGATGGCAAATACTCAATATCAGATTTTCATGAAGAACACACCCATGATTTTGTCACACCTAGGAAGCAACATTTAATCAAGTCTAACAGAAAAGTCAGCGAGAAGGCCAAGGGCACACTATTCACATGTCATGCAGCTAGCATTGGTACATCTGGGGCATTTCGATTGCTTCATGTTGGTGAGGGTGGATTTGAGTTCGTGGGGTGCACAAAAAGAGACCTGCAAAATTATCATCGTGACATGAGAAGTACTTTCAAGGATTCAGATGCTCAAATGTTCATTGACAACCTCAGGAAGAGGAAGAAAATCAACCCGGGGTTCTTCTTTGAGTATGTTCTTGATGATAAAAACTGTCTGACACATGTATTTTGGGCTGATGCTTTTTGTAGAAAGAATTATGCTTTGTTTGGTGAAATGGTGTCCTTTGACTCTACATATAGCACCAACCAGTACAACATGATTTTTTGCCCATTCACAGGAATAAACCACCACATGGGATCTGTTTTTTATGATGCCGCCTTGATTGTAGATGAGAAGATAGAGTCATATGAATGGGTATTTGAAATGTTCTTGAAAGCAATGGATGGGGCAGCACCAAGGCTTATAGTGACCGATGAAGACCAAAGCATGAAGGCTGCAATTGAACATATAATGCCAAACACTATCCATAGGTTATGCATGTGGCACATAATGAGAAAGCTTCCAGAAAAGGTTGGCCCTCCATTGAGAGAGGATGAACATTTCTATAGTACAATTAACTCATGTGTATGGGGCTCTGAAAACCCAGCTGAATTTGAGGCAAAATGGTCTTCATTGATTTCTGAATTTGGGCTTGAGGAAAATACATGGTTTGCTAGGAGATACGAACTTCGTGAATCATGGATACCAGCCTACTTCAGAGGTGTTTTTTTGGGTGAGACTCTAAGAACCACTTCAAGGTCAGAGAGTGCTAACTCGTTTTTCAATCACTTTATTGGCTACAAACATGCTTTGGTGGAGTTTTGGATTAGGATTGGTACAGCCCTAGAAGAACAACGTCAGAATGAACTCAAGGCTGACCATGAGTGCCTCAATTCTATGCCTCCATTGATTACATCTTGGGAGATTGAGAAGCATGCTAGTCTGGTCTTCACCCATGAGGTTTTCAAATATTTTCAGAAGGAGGTGCGTGCAGCTAGAGATCATTGCTTGATTGAAATCATATCACATGAAGGTGATGTGAGAACCACGGTTATAGGTGGTGACCGCTCTTTGAAGTCTCGAGAAGTTCAATTCAACACAACATCCATGAGTGGTCATTGCTCTTGCATGTTATTTCAGACACGTGGAATTCCATGCCGGCATATCATTGTTGTTTTGAGAGGTGCAAAGATGAATGAGCTAACTAGCCATTTTATTCTAGATAGGTGGAAGAAAACAGTTAACAGGAGGGTACTATATGATAGCTACGGCAACTTGCTTGAAGAGAATGAAAGTAGTTCCTCTGATTTGGCAAAGCGAAAAATGGTTTCTGAGATACACCAAGCAGTGGATGATACAATTAGGTTGGCTGAACACTCTCCTGAAGAATTGGAAGCAATAAGAAACATTCTCATCGACATGAAAAGAAATGTTTCTGAAAGGGTTGTTGCCAATCATCCTAGTAGACAAGATGAGTTTGAGGCATATATTGGTTGTACTATGCCTAATCAAGTTGAAATTCATCCACCAACAGATGTCCATACAAAAGGGAGATGCAAAAGAATTAAGGGGCACTTAGACAAGGGTGGGCATCAAAATAAGGATGTAGAAGGGAAGCAAAATAAGGATGGAGAGGGGAAGAAAAATATTGATGGACAAAAAAAGAAAGTGCCTAGAACGTGCAAGAAGTGTAAGCAAGTTGGCTTCCATGATAGCCGTAATTGCCCTAACAATAACTAAGAAAACTACTGGTACTTTTCATGACCATACAATTTATTTTTCTTTCAAAAATGTATACACAGACACAAACTTATCTGTTTATGTCAAACTGCAGGTCTTGTTCCAACTCCACGATGCATTTCGAAACGACAACTTTGCATTGAAGCTCATGTGTTGGACGGATTTTACATGAACTTTCCGCTATATTTCCTAGGAGATTATTATTTTATTTCCAAATATTGTAGTTCTGTTGAATATTTATGTCTGAATATTGTATTTTTAAATATTTATGTCTGAAGATTCATCAAAATGGCCAGAGAGAAATTTTGTTTCATGATGCAAGAATAATATTTCGCATGGCAAGTTGTTTGCTCCAGTTTACTGTGTACAAGTGATGTTGAAATCATCGCCTGCTTATGTCAAGTGTGGGAAAGGTTTGTAGATAACAGAGGGCATTGAGCTTACCAGGATCCCCCTGCCTACTCCTCCTGCTGCTATCTTTTAGCTGGCAACTGTTTGCTTTTACTGAAAAGGGTTAGACTTAGACAGGATAATAAGGCACAAGAGGTTCATTGGTTAACGTTGCGTCCTGTTGGTTTTAGCACATGTGCCTTACGGAATTCTGAAATTAGAAAGACAAAAGATGTTAAATCACCAGTGCATGCCTCACTTTTAACAAGGGAATATTTCTGCAACCAATTCACATTCATTCTGTAAATCTGCAAATTCAGTATGTACAGCAGTAGCAAAAGAGCAAATATTTCTTGTATATATCCAAATTAATTCAAGTGTTTTTTGAAACTGTTGTTTGTACAGCCAAATATTTCAGTATGTAGCAACATGTTCATACTTAAATGTACATCCAAATCGACGTGGATAGCAAAACAACAACAGTAGCAAGAGCAAATGTTTCTGTATGTACATCGACTCACGTGTTTTTTGAATACCCACTTTCACTTTCACTTCAGGTGAAGTAAAACAACAAAGATTTATCTTATCTGTACATCACCATTCAGTCAGCTACACAGCAAGAACACCAACGATTTTAATCTACAGCAAAACAACAGCTCCAGAGGGCAAGCAAGTTGCCGGGTCGCCGTCGCATGGAGGCAGCGCCGCCGGCCGCCGCCACTGGGTCTCCCTCGCCTGGGCCAGCGCCAGGTCGCTGGGTCGTGGACGTCGCCTTGGCCAGGGTCATCTCGGTGGCCGTCTTGTCGCCGTTGGGTGGGGATACCGCCAGCATGCGCCAGATCGCCTGGGGGCATCGCGGTCGCGTCGTTGCTCCACCGTGGCCTCCAAGTCGCCGTCGCTAGGGGTGCGGCGCCGGCCTCCAAGTCGCAGTCCAGTAGCCACCGCCAAGTCTCGCCCTCGCCTGGGTCGAGATTCGTTTTGCTTGTTTCTTTTCTTTCTAGTTCGCTAAATCTTTCACAAGACAGAACGTAAGCACGGGGGGTTATGTGCAAAAGAATTGTTAAGTGGATGGCCATATTCCCACCTCCGATCTCTGCTGTACGTCCTCGATCCGATGGGCTAGGATGATAGTTTTCAGTTTTTACTGATCAAGCGTTTTCATTTGATACTTCGCCATACAGGAGTACTATATGTTTAATGTTTATAGTGACAAAGGTCAAATAGAGCTATTTCCTCCTGCAGTCAATGAACTGTTCTTGGTCAAGTGGTTTAACGTGTCTGGTAGTGGCTCTAGTGTGAGGAGTTTGACTTCCACTACTCCCGAATTAACGTGACCTTTTTCCCTTCGCCCGCTGCACTTCGCGTGCGAGCTTGCAGCGCCGAACAGGAGGTCCCGTCCTTTAACCTTTGTGGGAATCATTTCTTAAAAAAACCTATGTGGGAAATAGGATCCGTCATATAGTAACTCCCCAAGGCGGCATATAAGAACACGGTAGATGTAGTCGTACGTCTTCACGATCCGACCGATCCAAGTACCGAACGCACGACACCTCTAAGTTCAGCACACGTTCAGCTCGATGACGTCCCACGAACTCCGATCCAGCAGAGCTTCGAGGAAGAGTTCTGTCAGCACGACGGCGTGATGACAGTGATGATGTTGCTACCAATGCAAGGCTTCGCCTAAGCACTGCTACGATATGATCGAGGTGGATTATGGTGGAGGGGGGCACCGCACACGGCTTGGAACAATCAACTTGTGTGTCTTTGGGTGCCCCCACCCCCGTATATAAAGGAGCAAGGGGGAGGCCGGCCGGCCTTGGTGCGCCCCAAGGAGAGGAGGAATCCTCCTCCTAGTAGGAGTAGGATTCATCCTTTCCTAGTCCTACTAGGAAGGGGGAAGGGGGAAGGAAAGAGAGGGGGAGGGAGAGGGCAAGAGGGGCCGCGCCCCCCTCCCCTAGTCCAATTCGGACTCCTCATGGGAGGGGGCGCGCCACCTCCTGGGCTATTGCCCTCTCTCTCCCCTCAAGCCCACTAAGACCCAATACTTTCCCGGGGGTTCCGGTAACCCCTCTGGCACTCTGGTTTTCTCTGAAACCATCCGGAACACTTCCGGTGTCCGAATATAGCCGTCCAATATATCAATCTTTACGTCTCGACCATTTCGAGACTCCTCGTCATGTCCGTGATCACATCCGGGACTCCAAACTACCTTCGGTACATCAAAACAGATAAACTCATAATACTGATCGTCACCGAACTTTAAGCGTGCGGACCCTACGGGTTTGAGAACTATGTAGACATGACCAAGACTCGTCTCCGGTCAATAACCAATAGCGGAACCTGAATTCTCATATTGGTTCCTACATATTCTACGAAGATCTTTATCGGTCAAACCGCATAACAACATACGTTGTTCCCTTTGTCATCGGTATGTTACTTGCCCGAGATTCGATCGTCGGTATCCTCATACCTAGTTCAATCTCGTTACCGGCAAGTCTCTTTACTCATTCCATAATACATCATCCCGCAACTAACTCATTAGTCACAATGCTTGCAAGGCTTATACTGATGTGCATTACCGAGAGGGCCCAGAGATACCTCTCCGACAATCGGAGTGACAAATCCTAATCTTGATCCATACCAACTCAACAAACACCATCAGAGACATCTGTAGTGCACCTTTATAATCACCCAGTTACGTTGTGATGTTTGGTAGCACACAAAGTGTTCCTCCGGTATTCGGGAGTTGCATGATCTCATAGTCATAGGAACATGTATAGTTATGGAGAAAGCAATAGCAACAAAATAAACGATCAACGTGCTAAGCTAACGGATGGGTAAAGTCAATCACATCATTCTCTAATGATGTGATCCCGTTAATCAAATGACAACTCATGTCTATGGTTAGAAAACATAACAATCATTGATTCGACGAGCTAGTCAAGTAGAGGCAAACTAGTGGCACTCTATTTGTCTATGTATTCACACATGTACTAAGTTTTCGGTTAATACAATCTAGCAGAATATCCTAGTTCGTTATTTCGAATAGCCAAATCATCATTAAGTTCAGAAATTCTATCAACTAGAACATTGGTAGGAACCCTTTTTCTAAGATTTTCATTGAAAGCAACATATTTTAGAGATTGAAAACGCATTATTTCTTCTTGATCAAAGAGGATAGCCTCTATGGGACGACGGCAAGAGTCCCCCCTATAATGTGCAAAGATTTCTTTGGCCTCTTTTATTATGCATCTAACTCATGAGCCAAAAAGATAGTAGCGGCACACTTAACACAAAAATGCTCAATATTAGAAAATTCCAGAAAAATCCTTTGTATGGAAGGATGCATGTGCATTAATTGTCTTTCAAGTTCAACTACAAGCATGGCAATAGCGTCCGCAAGACTACTAGTTCTATGAAGGATAGAACTACCCATAGAGGGTAAAGCACCGGCACAAGTAAAGAAATCTTGAATAACTCCTTTTCCAATAATATTACCACTACCAACATGGCATCTTTTTATATGTGAGATAGTGGGTTCTTTAGTAGGAGCACCAGAATTATTATCTACAATAGTTTCCCCAATTTCAGACATAGAGGCAGAAGGTAAAGGACTAGCCATAAAGACAAGCAAACAAACTAACACACAAGCAAACAAAAAGCAAGCGGGCAAAAAGAGGCAAATACGGAAAGAGAGGGAGGATGGAGAGAGAGAGAGGATGAATAAAACGGCAAGGGTGAAGTGGGGGAGAGGAAAATAGGAGGCAAATAGAAAATAATGTAATGCGGGAGATAAGGGTATGTGATGGGTACTTGGTATGTTGACTTTTGCGTAGACCTCCCCGGCAACGGCGCCAGAAATCCTTCTTGCTACCTCTTGAGCACTGCGTTGGTTTTCCCCGAAGAGGAAGGGATGATGCAGCAAAGTAGCGTAAGTATTTCCCTCAGTTTTTGAGAACCAAGGTATCAATCCAGTAGGAGGCTACGTGCGAGTCCCTCGTACCTACACAAAACAAATAAATCCTCGCAACCAACGTAGATAGGGGTTGTCAATCCCTATAAGGCCACTTACGAGAGTGAGATGTGATAGATATGATAAGATAATACTTTTGGTATTTTTATGATAAAAGATGCAAAGTAAAATAAAGGCAAAGGAAATAGCAAAGGAAATAACTAAGTAGTAGGAGATCAATATGATAAAGATAGACCCGGGGCCATAGGTTTCACTAGTGGCTTCTCTAGAGAGCATAAGTATTCTACGGTGGGTGAACAAATTACTATTGAGCAATTGACAGAATTGAGCATAGTTATGAGAATATCTAGGTATGATCATGTATATAGGCATCACGTCCGAGACAAGTAGACCGACTCCTGCCTGCATCTACTACTATTACTCCACTCATCGACCGCTATCCAGCATGCATCTAAAGTATTAAGTTAAAAACAGAGTAACGTCTTAAGCAAGATGACATGATGTAGAGGGATAGACTCATGCAATATGAAGAAAACCCCATCTTGTTATCCTCGATGGCAACAATACAATACGTGCCTTGCTGCCCCTACTTTCACTGGGAAAGGACACCGCAAGATTGAACCCAAAGCTAAGCATTTCTCCCATTGCAAGAAAGATCAATCTAGTAGGCCAAACCAAACTGATAATTCGAAGAGACTTGCAAAGATAACCAATCATACATAAAAGAATTCAGAGAAGATTCAAATATTATTCATAGATAGACTTGATCATAAACCCACAATTCACCGGTCTCAACAAACACACCGCAAAAACAAGATTACATCGAATAGATCTCCACAAGAGAGGGGGAGAACATTGTATTGAGATCCAAAAAGAGAGAAGAAGCCATCTAGCTACTAACTATGGACCCGTAGGTCTGAGGTGAACTACTCACTCTTCATCAGAGGGGCTATGGTGTTGATGTAGAAGCCCTCCGTGATCGATGCCCCCTCCGGCGGAGCTCCGGAACAGGCCCCAAGATGGGATCTCGTGGATACAGAAAGTTACGACGGTGGAATTAGGGTTTTGGCTCCGTATCTGATCGTTTGGGGGTACGTAGGTATATATAGGAGGAAGGAGTACGTCGGTGGAGCAACAGGGGGCCCATGAGGGTGGAGGGCGCGCCTGGGGGGAGGGGGGGGTAGGCGTGCCCCCTACCTCGTGGCCTCCTGTTTCTTTTCTTGACGTAGGGGCCAAGTCTCCCGTATCATAATGTTCCTAAAAATCACGTTCCCGAAGGTTTCATTCCGTTTGGACTCCGTTTGATATTCCTTTTCTTCGAAACCCTAAAATAGGCAAAAAAAAACAGCAATTCTGGGCTGGGCCTCCGGTTAATAGGTTAGTCCCAAAAATAATATAAAAGTGGATAATAAAGCCCAATAATGTCCAAAACAGTAGATAATATAGCATGGAGCAATCAAAAATTATAGATACGTTGGAGACGTATCAACACCTCTATCTCTAAACATGTGGACATATTTTTCGATTTCGGCTTTCGCTTGAGGACAAGCGAGGTCTAAGCTTGGGAGAGTTGATACGTCCATTTTGCATCATGCTTTTATATCGATATTTATTGCATTATGGGTTGTTAATACACATTATATCACAATACTTATGCATATTCTCTCTTATTCTACAAGGTTTACATAAAGAGGGAGAATGCCGGTAGCTGGGATTCTGGACTGAAAAAGGAGCAAATATTATAGACCTATTCTGCACAGCTCCAAAAGTCCTGAAACTTCACGGAAGACGTTTTCAGAATATATAAAAAATACTCAGCGGAAGAAATTCACCAGGGGGGCCACACCATGCCCACGAGGGTGGGGGCGCGCCCTACCCCCCTGGGCGCCCCCCTACCTCATGGGCCCCCTGGTGGCCCTCCGGTGGCCATCTTCTGCTATATGAAGTCTCTCAATGGGAAAAAAATCATAAGCCATCTTCTCGGACGAAACTCCGCCGCCACGAGGCAGAACCTTGGCGGAACCAGTCTAGGGCTCTGGCGGAGCTGTTCTGCCGGGGAAACTTCCCTCCCAGAGGGGGAAATCATCGCTATCGTCATCACCAACGCTCCTCTCATCGGGAGAGGGCAATCTCCATCAACATCTTCATCAGCACCATCTCCTCTCAAAACCCTAGTTCATCTCTTCTATCCAATTCTTGTCTCCAAGTCCGGGATTGGTGCTAGTAGGTTGCTAGTAGTGTTAATTACTCCTTGTAGTTGATGCTAGTTGGTTTAATTGGTGGAAGATCATATGTTCAGATCCTATATTCATATTAATACCCCTCTGATTATGAACATGTTTATGCTTTGTGAGTAGTTACTTTTGTTCCTGAGGACATGGGAGAAGTCTTGCTTTTAGTAGTCATGTGAATTTGGTATTCGTTCGATATTTTGATGAGATGTATGTTGTCTCTCCTCTAGTGGTGTTATGTGAACGTCGACTACATGACACTTCACCATTGTTTGGGCCTAGAGGAAGGCATTGGGGAGTAATAAGTAGATGATGGGTTGCTAGAGTGACAGAACCTTAAACCCTAGTTTATGCGTTGCTTCGTAAGGGGCTGATTTGGATCCATATGTTTCATGCTATGGTTAGGTTTACCTTAATACTTTTGTTGTGGTTGCGGATGCTTGCAATAGAGGTTAATCATAAGTGGGATGCTTGTCCAAGTAAGGGCAGTACCCAAGCACCGGTCCACCCACATACCAAATTATCAAAGTACCAAACGCGAATCATATGAGCGTGATGAAAACTAGCTTGACGATATTCCCATGTGTCCTCGGGAGCGCTTTTCTCTATATAAGAGTTTGTCCAGGCTTGTCCTTTGCTACAAAAAGGATCGGGCCACCTTGCTGCACTTTATTTACTTTTGTTACTTGTTGCTCGTTACAAATTATCCTATCACAAAACTATCTGTTATCACTTATTTCAGTACTTGCAGAGAGTACCTTGCTGGAAACTGCTTATCATTTCCTTCTGCTCCTCGTTGGGTTCGACACTCTTACTTATCGAAGGGACTATGATAGATCCCCTATACTTGTGGGTCATCACGCATCAAAAACCACAACGCGGTATAGTGATTGCTTTTTGATCTTCAGAAAGAACCCTGTTGATTCAATGCGATTCAACTAAAGTTGGAGAAACAGACACCCACTAGGCACCTGTGTGCGAAGCACATCGTAGAACCAGTCTCGCGTAAGTGTATGCGTAATGTCGGTCTGAGCCGCTTCATCCAACAATGTCGCTGAATCAAGAATCAACTAGTGACGGCAAGCAATATGTATATACCCACGCCCACAACTCCTTTGTGTTCTACTCGTGCATATAACATCTACGCATAAACTTGGCTCGGATGTCACCGTTGGGGAACGCAATAATTTCAAAAAAAATTCCTACGCACACGCAAGATCATGGTGATGCATAGCAACGAGAGGGGAGAGTATCGTCCACGTACCCTCGTAGACCGTAAGCGGAAGCGTTATGAGAACGCAGTTGATGTAGTCGTACGTCCTCACGATCTGACCAATCCAAGTACCGAACGCATGGAACCTCCGAGTTCAGCACACGTTCAGCTCGATGACGTCCCACGAACTCCGATCCAGCAACACTTCGAGGGAGAGTTCCGTCAGCACGACGGCATGATGACGGTGATGATGTTGCTACCGACGCAGGGCTTCGCCTAAGCACTGCTACGATATGATCAAGGTGGATTATGGTGGAGGGGGGCACCGCACACGGCTTGGAACAATCAACTTGTGTGTCTTTGGGTGCCCCCCGCCCCTGTATATAAAGGAGCAAGGGGGAGGCCGGCCGGCCTTGGTGCGCCCCAAGGAGAGGAGGAATCCTCCTCCTAGTAGGAGTAGGATTCATCCTTTCCTAGTCCTACTAGGAAGGGGGAAGGGGGAAGGAAAGAGAGGGAGAGGGAGAGGGAAAGAGGGGCCGTGCCCCCTCCCCTAGTCCAATTCGGACTCCTCATGGGAGGGGGCGTGCCACCTCCTGGGCTACTGCCCTCTCTCTCTCCCCTCAGGCCCACTAAGGCCCAATACTTCCCTGGGGGGGGTCCGGTAACCCCTCCGACACTCCGGTTTTTTCCGAAACCATCCGGAACACTTCCGGTGTCCGAATATAGCCATCCAATATATCAATATTTATGTCTCGACCATTTCGAGACTCCTCGTCATGTCCGTGATCACATCCGGGACTCCGAACTACCTTCGGTACATCGAAACACATAAACTCATAATACCAATCGTCATCGAACTTTAAGCGTGCGGACCCTACGGGTTCGAGAACTATGTAGACATAACCGAGACTCGTCTCCGGTCAATAACCAATAGCGGAGTCTGGATGCTCATATTGGTTCCTACATATTCTACGAAGATCTTTATCGGTCAAACCACATAACAACATACGTTGTTCCCTTTGTCATCGGTATGTTACTTGCCCGAGATTCGATCGTCGGTATCCTCATACCTAGTTCAATCTCGTTACCGGCAAGTCTGTTCACTCGTTCTGTAATACATCATCCCGCAACTAACTCATTAGTCACAATGCTTGCAAGGCTTATAGTGATGTGCATTACCAAGAGGGCCCAGAGATACCTCTCCGACAATCGGAGTGACAAATCCTAATCTTGATCCATGCCAACTCAACAGACACCATCGGAGACACCTGTAGAGCACATTTATAATCACCCAGTTATGTTGTGACGTTTGGTAGCACACAAAGTGTTCCTGCGGTATTCGGGAGTTGCATGATCTCATAGTCATAGGAACATGTATAGTTATGGAGAAAGCAATAGCAACAAACTAAACGATCAACATGCTAAGCTAACAGATGGGTCAAGTCAATCACATCATTCTCTAATGATGTGATCCCGTTAATCAAATGACAACTCATGTCTATGGTTAGAAAGCATAACCATCATTGATTCAACGAGCTAGTCAAGTAGAGGCAAACTAGTGACACTCTGTTTGTCTATGTTTTCACACATGTACTAAGTTTCCGGTTAATACAATTCTAGCATGAATAATAAACATTTATCATGATATAAGGAAATATAAATAACAACTTCATTATTGCCTCTAGGGCATATTTCCTTAGGGGGGGGGCTCTGGGAAGTCCGGACGTCTGCCACGTTGGACTCAGACACCCTCGACCCATCCAGAAACCCTCTCCGGTCTCCGCTCTAGAACCCTCCGCGCATTCTTTCCGGCATGACTGGCTCACCGGCCACTAGCCTACCTGCATTCATTGTGGCGTGATGATAGAGAAGCCTAATCCGGTTTTCAAGTTTGTCGGCCTCCTCCTTCACAAATCATATCCACACAATCCTCCTCCTCTCCCACACCTCCACCGACCGCTACACACCACGACACCTCCGCCTGCCAGAATGGGCAAGAAGACGAACGTCGAGAAGACTCGGACGTGATGCTGCTGGACGGCTACCACTCGAACAAGCCGCCGTCACGCCAGGATGACGGATCTAAGGGGCTTCGGATCCAGTTCACGCCGTCACCCACGGTCGTCGGGATCATCGTCCTCCACAGTTCCATCCACCGTAAAGGTGTAGACGATGTTGAACGATGAGAACAAGCAGCCATCGTTGCTCACCGCAGCGGCCCGCTCAGACGACAAGTTCAGGCAGCAGATGGAGGAGGTGTTGTGCCTATCATTGATCGACTAGGCTTCGTCATGGTTGCCCCCTCCGCGCAACCCGGCGTCCAAATCGAGTGTCGATTCAAAGAGGAGCCACTGTACCCTCCGCCTAACACTAGCGTACAAATTGGATGCCACGTCAAGGAGGAGTCGTCGGCCCCTCTGCGCCGCCATCTGGGCACCCAGTGGTGCCAGGTCCTTCCCGACGTCAAGGAGACATCCCCCCTCCCCCCACCTCCACTAGGCGTGTAACCCTACCATATAAAAAAAACCAAAGTGGGGAAACTAGAGCTCTATCCGGGCACCCCTACACTTGCGGAGGAGGGGTGATGTGCGCTTAGAAAACTCCTTTTTAGAGATTGGTTAATTGATCCAAATGTTTTTCCGTTACAAACATTCCCCCGACAAGCTCGACACCACCACTCATGTAACGCTCATCAACGGACGAAAGACGATAAACGACATAAAAACGTTGAATAAAAATAATACTTCCTCCTCCCATAATACAAGAGCGTTTTTACACTATAATAATATTAAAAACACTCTTATATTATGAGACGAAGGGAGTACTAAGCAAAATATGACAATTGCACGCATTATGAAGAAGAAGAAGAAGAAGAAGAAGAAGAAGAATCACAAAGATAAGGCAAATAGAATCGACACCCTATTTGATGGGGTCCTTTTCCTCCGTGTGCAGCGCATTGCACGCACACCAATCATGCTGTGCATCCGTCGACTTACATCAACTAATTCACAGCATCGCGTGCAAGAATTGCACGCGCGCCAATCCCGGAAACCAAATTAACCAACAGTTTGTTGCGTACACGTACGTATATGAAATCACGTAACCAACTGCCCGATCCTACATCGTCGCCACGCCCACGCCGGCGCCCTCGCCAACGTCCGCGACGCCGTTGCCACGGCACCTGCACTGCGGGGACTCCTCGAAGTTGTCCGACGTGAAGGCCTGGGAGAGCGGGCCGACGTAGAACATGAGGTGGTCGGCGTCGGCCATGACCACCTGGTCGATGCCCCAGTTGACGAAGAAGATCTTCACCGAGACGCCCCGGAGGTCCCACAAGCTGCCGCCGGCCACCCTGCCGGAGATCGTCCGCTTGTAGGTAAGCTTGTACCCGCCGTCCACCTCGAACTCGCAATCCTTGTCCATGAACACCTGGAACGCGCCGTCCGACCGCCGGAGCGTGTAGCCGGTGACGCCCACCGGGAGTATTCCCTTTGGGAAGCCAAATTTCTCCAACATCTCGTAGGCGCTCGGCTCCGCGCCGACCGGACCCGCGACGGCCGGCTCGGCAGGGGCGTCGCGGGCGGCGGAGACGGAGAAGACGGCGGTGCCGGCGAGCAGCGTGAATAGGAGGAGTAGGAGGCGGAGTCGCGTGGTGGCCATGATGGCGTGTGGATTTTCCTGGTTGTTTGGGTGTTCTCTTGCCGGCTATTATTTGCCAGGTTTGCTGGTGAGGAGGTAGGGCCGTGTGGGGGTAGATTTGGGTTTAAGTTTGGGCATCCGGAGATGTGTTACATGTGTTGAGGTCGCGTTGCCGTGAGGTTGGGTCCGAGTCTGGCTCTAACTTGGGTTGTAAGTTGACAAGGACCTCATTGCAGCAGGCAAACGTATCAATCATTAGAGCATCTTCAACAGCCGCGTTTCGCGCCGCGCGCTAAAAACTAGTTTGCCGCGCGCCGTTCGTCTGGTTTTGCGCGGCCGCCAGCGCTGGTTCCAACAGCCGCGCTAAAATGCAGCGTGCGCGTCGCTCCAGCAGCGCGCGCGACTCGCCGGGGCATTGCATATATGGCATTTTGGACACAAAATAAATTTGAAACATTCAAAATGCAATGAACATGACATATAAAATTTCACACAAACAAGTTGATGAATAAAAGTTCATGCCCACAAGTTTAAAATCATGCCCACAAGTTCGTCCAATCAAGTTCAAAATGCAAACCAAGTTCAAGACACAAGTGAAAGACACATCAATCCTCGTCCTCGTCTTCGTCCTCATCTTCGGAAGACCATTCTTCCGCCTCCGAAGATGGTCGGAGGAGCTCCGGCGGAGGCGAGGCCAACGCCACTCGGGCTAGGGTTTGCGGCGGCGGCGACGGCGGCGGCAGCGGTGGAGGGGTCGCGGCTATAGGATGGGGTGAGCGGGGTGCCGGCGCGTGTGTCCATGGGTGCAGTTCGCCGGCGCCGGCGCGCGCGGGCGTAGGAGGCGGAGAGGAGAGAGTGCGGTGCGAGCGCTCGAGTGTGCCGCGCGCGGAAGCGGGTGCCCCAAATACACCGCGCGAGATAGCGAATCCGACCGCGCGCCCAACTCCTTATACCGCGTGCGCGATTATTGTGCGCCCGCTGGAGCAACCCGCCGGGTTACGCGCGCTAAAATAACCAAATTTGCGGCGCGGCGCTTGTTTAGCGCGGCTGTTGGAGATGCTCTTAGCTGCGTACCCTTGCAACGCAATTTATTAGACTCCCGAAATCTCTCATGCAAACCAAACCGCCTTAAAACTACAGCTCTGTTTTAAGTATATAGTATCATCTTCCTGTTAACTTGGTAATCGGTGACAACAGAGATGTCACAAGGACGCCATCATACTTCAACAAACAAGGCAAGGACAATAGAGCTCGCTACCCTTGATAGTTGAGTGCTAGCCACCACGTTCCAGGTTTTGTAAACGTTTGATCGGCACACATTATCTAGATTAGGGTTTCGGTTTTACGGTACAATTGTGTGCCCTTAGAGGAGGTCGCTCCGGCTATTTAGAGATTTTTTTGGAAGAAAGGCGCAAGGATGTCCGGCTTTAAACTAATGAAGCCAACACAAATTATAGATTCTTACAAAGTCTTACATCCGGAATAGAAACAACTAGCCAAATAATAAGGCTAGGGGGAAAACATAATGTAACCGCATAAAGGCGAAACCCTACTACAAAATATGTAATCTTAAGAGCATCGAGGCTTCAAGACAGAGCTCCTTAATCTCTTGCAAAAGATTAACCGTCTCTTTTCTTTTGCATGGAGGCATTTAAGGCGGTTTGGTTTGCATGAGAGCACTTTGTTGATTTGAATATGTAATCTTCTGCATGGAGGCATTTAATCTTGCAAAGCACTTCGTTGGCCTCATCATAGTCCTCTTCCCTAGAGGGCACCACTACAGAAAGAAAAGAGGCCATTTAAAAATGTAGTTATCTGGATGAGTAGGCAATTTTCCTTCGGTAGCAATTTTCTTGCGGGTGGTCCAAAGTGCCCAATCTAAGGGCGCAAACGAGCGCCAGGCTAATCTAAGGTGTTGGCCTCGTGAGATGGGAAGTGGTGCTAGTTGATCTACCAAGGAATTTGGAGCCTAGTTAGCGCCTAAGCTTTTCCCATGACAGCTTCATAGGAACTTAACTGGGGCATACTCGAAAAGGATGTTGTCGACATTTTCTAGGTTGTCGCAAAAGGCACAACAGTCATTGCCCGGGCCGCTCCATGTCTGATGATTAAATGTTGATGGTAGGCAATCTAACGAACCTTGCCAAAGGAATATGCAGGCTTTTAGCGGAACCCTTGAAGCCCACATGCCTTAGCATATCGCACCCTAGGGCCTTGGTTTAGTTTGGCGTAAAAAGATTTCAATGTGAAGACACCTGGCATCTCCAGGTTCCATTTCCCTAAATCCCATTCTTTGGATAGGAGAAACCTACGAGCTTCCCTTGTAACCCTACCCAAGAAACAAGTTTAGGCCTATGGGAGCTGTGAAAGCACCGAAACTCGGTGGTATTAGATGGTGCTACCCTGGAGATTGCTAGGGTTGTGCGTCGCGTGGAACAGGAGGGACATGCCTGGCGTACTGCAGGACTCATTCGAGGTGATGTAGAGGAGTCTCTATAAAAGTTGAGCAAATGGGGTATGTCCTGAGTAGTTTCTAGTCTCTTGTTCTTGTGTGGAGTGGACTAGATGTGGAGGTGCAACATGTAATTTGTAATTGGACCATCGGTGGAGGGTTTCCTATATCCTTTTCTCTATCTTTAATGAATAATACACATGCTATGCGTGTTCGAGAAAAAAAAAGCGAGATTGAACATACTGTCAATAAACACATTGCTGACAAGGATCTCAGGGCCAGATTATGATTAAAAAGTTAGGATATCTAGTGTAGAGAGGCTTGTCATCGATCCACTTAGAAAGCCAAAATTTAGTGTCTCTCCCATTCCCGACCTCCAAGCGAATGCTCAGGTTGAAAATCCCTTTGTATTTTTGGATCCCTCTCCAAATTTGGGAGCCCTTAGTCTTAGAAGCTAAGAAAGAAACATCTGGGATGTACTTCCCTTTGAGAATTCGAGCCCACATGTTGTCATCATTCAGGGAAGATTTTCAAATCCACTTGGTTACTAGAGTCAAGTTCATCTTCTTGGGGTTAGTGATACCCAGGTTTCTCTGGACTTTAGGTTTGCAAATGTTTGCCCATCAGACCATATATATTTTCATTTAGCCATGTCCGCTTCCCAGAAAAACCTAGCCCTAACTTTGTCAAATTGCACATGAACACCGTCTCCTAGAATAAAGAGGCCCATTGCTGAGATCAGGATAGTAGATAATCACGGGTTGGAAGAGTTAGTCGTATGCCCTAAGACATGAGTTTCCCTTGCCAAGGGTCTACTCTCTTAACAACTTTACTAACCATGGGATCCCAATTTGACGCCACCAACTGTTTATCCGAGCACGAAAGACCAAGGTATGTAATGGGAAATTCCACTTTCTCATAGTTGAGGAGATTAGCAATATGAACAGTAATGCCTCGTCAACACTTAAAGTGAAAAGCCTCGAGATTACAATGCATGGAATGAAAGCCTCCTAGGTCCCAAGGTGTGACATCTTAAAGAGAATGATATATAGACTACTCATATCAATAAGATGCATCTTCTTTTTCGGGAGCCCATCGAAGAAGAACCTCAAAATTAAGTACGTTTGGCTTGTGAGAGAGTGCACCGGAAAAAAATAGTGTTGGTCTGTGTGTCCAGCCGCAACGACCAGAAACCGATGGGTTTGCCAGGGCGTTACACAAGGCCATCCTTGTAGCAGATGCCAGGGAGCCAGTGGTGTTTGTATCCCACGACCCTTGAGCCGATTGTTCGTTGTTTGGTGCGTTGACATGTCTTGCTTGTAACATGTTTGTGTAGTTCCTAATTATCGACATACATGCATCCATTTGTGCAAGTGCTCTCGGTTTTCTTCTCTGTCGGGCTTGTGACGAAAAAGCAATTCGACAACCTATACTGTGAGGGGTCCTGCCTATTGCCACAGTGCTTTCTGACACTTCAAAATCTCTAAAGGTGGAGGCTGCAGGCCACTTGAGAACTCTAGGACATGTATTGCTGGTGTTCATGTCAGTTCCTTAGACGCTATACCATCACTATTTTATCAATGGAACCAGATCATCGCTCTGAAGAAAACAGTATCATCATCACAACATTCAGAACATTTCAAACCAGGTTAGCATTTTTTATATAACAAGAAAAAGGAGAGAGCAGAACGCATAACTGAACATGTTTAGACATAGACTTGCATCAACCTCTGAAACCAACTGATGTCCATCCCACAATTCACAGCAGAGGCCAAAGTTTCGTAGGACCAGGTAATGTAAGTCTGACTGGTCCTCCCACCATAATATTAGGAACAAAGTAGGAGAATCTGGGCAGGAATATATTACAGGAGAAGCCCCCTCTTTCACATTAACTTGCTAGCATGGGAACCCCAAGTAGCTGCCATCCTTCTCAGCGCTTCAGGCGCAGAGCGTCCTTGAGCAAGATGGCAGAGTCGCTAGACTGACCGGCTCTCCAGACCCTGAAGTCATCGTCGAAGTACCCTTGCATGTTCCAACCATCCAACAGCTCTAGAGAGAAGGGGCCTTGCTCGTCACCAAAAGGATCCCTGTAATGCCACATGCCCGACTGCCTTGTCTTGCGTTGCGCCACATGAATATTCCCAGACTCATCGGCATCCATATCAACAACAACCACGTTTGCACCTTGATCATGCGTCGGATCATCTTCGTCGTCATCAATGTTGATTACTTCGGCTGGGATGCGAGCGGCATTGCCTGCATCAATCATGGTTGGTCAGGTAGAACAGAATGCTAAAATTATATAAGAACCAGCAAAATTAGGAATAAAGCTGGAAAATTGTAATCAAACTCGTGGCCTCATGGGTTCACTAAACTGCTTACATATGTGAACGATGGGAGATGTGCGCAAAATTCAAAACCATTCATTTACAAAACTAGGGTCACATGATGTTTTCTTTTCTCACTGTAGGTCACATATGTTTTACCATAGAAATTCACAGGTGACTTTTAAGTTACTTAATAGTAGCTCAATGGGTAAAACACAGCGCCTCTAAAAAACTCACTACATTTTCCCTCATATATAATAGTAACAAATAAAAGGATGGTAATAAGAGAGAACCTTCAGCACCCTGCTTCTGGACATTTGCTCCCAGTTTATCACCAGCAGCATTCTCTTCACTACCTGCATTGTGAAATATGAACAGTGAAAAGTGGGGTATCTGACAAAGGCCGGTGTCTCAACAGAATGAAAATGCAACAGCAGCTCGACACAGGGAAGGTGGAGGACCAATCCTTCCAAGAGCAATGCAATTATTAGTGAAATGACAGGTAGCATGACCTTACCCTGAGTACTCTGGCTTTGGACATTTGTTCTAGGTGTATCGCCAGCAGCATTGGATTTAGTGTCTGCGTCATTAAAACATGAACAATGAGAAACAGGTAGCTCGGAATGGTCAGTATGTCACTAGAATGAAACTGCAACATCAGCTGGAATAAAGGCTTGAAGAAGACTAATCATCTAATCCTCAGAGGAGTACTCCCTCCGTAAACTAATATGAGACTTTTTAGATCACTAAAGTCGTGATCTAAAAGGTCTTATATTAATTTACAGAGGTAGTACAGCATAACTAGTGAAAGGATATTTGCTCAAAAAAAAACTAGCGAAAGGATGGGCAGTAAGCACAGACCTGCAGTGCCCTGATTTTGAACACACGTTTTCGGTGTATCAGTGTCACCTTCAGTACCTGCATAATGTAATATGAACAATGAAACTGGGAAGGTAACTCAAAGAAGAGAGGGGGAGAGAAAGAGGTGACATGGGGATTCTGTAATATTCTTTTCTTCAAACCAAGGTTAAGTAAAGCTGTTGTTTAGACAAGGAATTTTCTGAGCCTCGGCTCAAACTATTTAGGGGTATAATTTAGAACAATTATCAATCCAAATTAAAATGACAACCAATGATTGAGATGATGTCAATAGTAACCAAAGAGCCAACTTACTTAACTGAAGATGCATTATTTATTAGAGGGCATATCATACAGAGTAATGGTTACTTATCGACCGCAAATGTGGATAGCACTTATCGATAGTTGCTAAGTTGTCTAATCTACAGGTGCATAAAATGATTGGAATGAATCTTCTAGTGTTCTTTTAGTGGGCATTCTACAATATTAAACTCTACGGTTCACAGCAGAAGAGAATAGCACTAACGGTCTCATGCAGCATTGAACTCCACTACCATTGATATCAAAATAGGCATAGCATTAGAAGTGTAACGTAAGTATTAACTCAAACTAGTCATCCAACATCAAGTATGTAAAACTGAAATACAACGTTACAAAATCCAGATGAATGCAGATAATCATTATATAAGTAAAACCTTTAGAATTTTCTTCTGGACAACTTTTTAAGGATAGGGAAACGGCTCTGCCGTCGTTGGCACCTACACAAAAATCAGGAGTGTTTTACAACCTCTTTGAAAAAAAATACTGCACATCATGTAAGCAAACCTTCAGATTTTTCTTCAGAGCAACTTTTCAGGTAAGCAGCTTCCTCATTGGCACCTGCACAAAAAGTATCAAGTATGTAAAACAGAAATACAACTTTACAAAATCCAGCTGAATGCAGATAATCATTATACAAGTAAAACCTTTAGAATTTTCTTCCGGGCAACTTTCTAAGGAAACAGCTCTGTCCTCACTGGCACCTACAAAAATCAGGAGTGTTTTACAACCTTTCAGAACAATTTACCACACATCATGTAAGCACACCTTTAGTCTTTTCTTCAGAGAAACTTTTCATGTGAGCAGCTTTCTCATTGGCACCTGCACAAAAAGTCAGAATGGTTACCAGCATTTGGAACAATTTAGTGAACACTATGTGAACAATTTAGTGAACGCCACACCTTCTGAGTAACTTTTCAAGCAAACAGCTCTCTCGTCATTGGCACCTACACAAAAAGAAGTTTTACCAACATTCACAACAATTTAGTGCATAGTATCTAATCAAACCTTCAGATTTGTCTTCCGAGCAACTTCTCAAGCAAACAGCTATCTCATTGGCACCTACACAAAAATCAGTGTGTTTTAGCAACATTGACTACAACTTTTAGAGCCTTTTCCAAAAATAATAATTTAGTGTATGGTATTGTAATCAAACCTCTAGGCTTTTCTTTTGAGCAACGTGTCAAACGAACAGCTTTCTCCCCATTGGCACCTACACAAAAACAGTGATTATCTCCTGTTCGTGAATTGTGACTGAATGGATACTCTATCTAAAAGTAAATCTTTAGGTATTTCTTCCGGGTAACTTTTTCAATAAACAACTCACACTCTTGGCACCTATATAAATATCAGAATCTATCAATCAACCATAAAAGTTGAAAGCAAATTACAGAAGCAAACCTTTAGATTCTTCTGAGTATCTTTCCGAGAAAACAGCTCTGTCCCCACTGGCACCTACACAAAATAAGTATTTACCTGCTATTTTAGAACAACTTGAGAAATTCCTGATAAACCGTTGAAATAAGCAACAAAAAAGGTTAAAAAGGAGCAGCTTCAATTGTGATGAAAAGGATTAGAAATCAAAGATCAGTATGACAATGGTCATACAACCACATGTCGCAAGACGAGTAAAAACACGTGCATAACTGATAGAGACCATATAATCTATTGGAGTGGATAGAGGCCATATAATCTATTGGAGTGGATATTTTTGCTAGTGGTAATTGTCCAAAGTAAACCAGCTGTTATACTTGGCATCCATTTCCAAATAGAAACTAGACGACTAGCTCTAAGATGAACAGTAACCTGGCACGAAAATCAATAAATAAAGAAATTTCCCATTCTTAACAAAGTAAGTTGAGTTAGATTGGGGTTCCTGCATGTAACTAACTGCCCTTATGTAGTGGTCTATAAAATGTAGGATGTTACTGAACACACAGTCACACACATAACAGAATTCACTATTTGTCCAGGACAAAGTGTAGCTGTAAAACAACAGAAACACTAGTAGATACAATATCTAGATTTAGTGTCTTTGTACAGGTAATCTATTGGTGGAAACAGTAGTAGAGATACATGCTGTAATAAGTTAACCTAAATATAACAAATGTAAATAACATAAGGAAGCATATATGAGATATAACTGTGCAAATAGAATGGTGAGTTAATCCACCATTTGTTCCCGCAGATCTCTGCAGAAGCTCAATATGACACTAGATTGATTTTAGTAGCCAACGTGGCAGCCCACACAGGTAATAGAGATAGGAGCATCATCACCTTGTAAAGTAGCTGTATTCATCTGAAAAGACTTCTCTGATGCTGCGACTAATAATTCTGTGTCTTTATTATCTTCCAGATCTGGAATAACTCGAGGGACCTCTTCAAGAAGACGTTGTCTTTCGGATGGCGAGCGCAATAGCTGTCTCTTATCAATGTACTCGAGCTTCGTAAAATTTAGTTAAGGATATAACTGTACAAAGTCCACTTGCATGTCCTAAGATAGGTGTATCGTACTGAAGTATAAAAAGGAAACCAAGAACTTTTTTTATTAAAAAGATCATTAAATGAAAGAAAGATATTTATCTGACAAGGATATTCGCAGCGCCAACCTTTTTCATTGGCCAATTCAATTAAATTGTCCAGTCTCTTAAGTTCTTTATCGATCCACTGGAATGGGGAAAGGGCGATTTCGTTAACATTCTAACAGAAAAAAGAATTAATAGGTAAACTTAAAATAGGAGAGTTCAGACTCTAGAATATGTCACTGAAATACTATTTTGAATATAAAATGAGCTAATATCAAATGATGATGCATAAAAAAATGCAGAATGTACCAGACAAATACATAATGTTGGTATAATTTCCTAACAGACTTACATGAGTGACTATATCTCTGTGTACACTTCTCGCTTTTTCCTCAAGCTCAGCCTGTAAAAACCAGCACGTTCATGGAATCAACAATCAAGTAAAAAAGAGACCCAACAAATATCTGTAACATTTTCCAAAACCAGAAAAGAAGGAAACGCAGGAAAGAAATATGTCAAATAACTGGCATCCAAGACTCCAAGCAAATACTGAATACTTGAGTTGGTCTCACTCTCTGATAAGGATATTACACAAATATATAAAAAACATTGCAAGGTGCAACTGGCTAACTGTCACACCAGATTTTGTTTTGAGTTATTTTGCACATTTAACCCTCTTGTCATTAAATGAAGTTGTTGGCCCTGTTTCCCATAAAAACATAACTTGGAACTCCGATTCAAACATCCCAGGCTGTCTAGCACATCCGCAGATATCACAGTTTCACACCCGAGCACTTCAAGGCTGGCAGGGCTTGTCATCTATTTTCCAATGAAGAATGCACTTGTGACAAAGACAATTCAGATACAACACAAACTGTGTATATCTAAGTATCTATGGACATATGATGAGAAATCCGAAATAATTACATGTGAGGCACTGATACCAATACCACTATTTAACTTTACAAATTGCAATATGCTTCATTAGTTACATATCATGTTGGACAAAGAATATAGCCAAGCATCGACAGTTATCTTTTTCCTATAACTTCTAACTTTCTATGCATGTTGAAACAAAAATAATAGTAGTCTGCATTACATCAAATACTATCAGGACAACTGCATTTTGGGACACTAGAAATTGGAAAAGATTAACTTACAACAGTGAGCCTTTTAGAGTTTTCTTTCTGGACGAACAGGCGAAAATCTTCACATTCGTCCTGTTATTATCAACAACAAAAAACTTGAACAACATGTGCAAAGTTTAAGTGCATACATGAAGAAAATAAAATAATAGCAGAAAGAACCTATAGATCATAAGTTTGTTTTGATTCATATTTAATAGTCATCGGTGCCAATCTTCTATCTCTATGAATTGCTTTAGTAGTGTTGGAACATTAAGAAGTGTAATTCTCACAATAAAAAGCGTTATAAATTACCTCCCCAAAATCTTCCTCTGATAACATGGAAATTTTGACTTCAGACCAGCAGCTGGAAACACACAAAAGCATATCTGTAGACATGTCCTTTACCTTGTCCTTTACCTTGTATTCTTCTGAGGATTTCCTAATGCCTGTTGCATATCTCTCATCAGCAAACAATAACTAAATGCGATGTAGCCAAAAGATACAGAATAGAGTATTTATTCACATGCCCTGTGAAATGGAGTTTTATTCCCATGAGTTAAGCTCCTGGTAATGTATGGATTGTAGAATTCATCATTATTTCTTATTTACTTGCTGGAAGACAGTATATTTGAATAGACCTAAACAACATGCACATGAAACTGATACAGTTCTCTATTAGGGGAAGAACACTAAACCAGGCAAATGGAGCATAGAGTAGTAAAACGGAATATAGGGAACGTAAAAGGTTGAATATTACCAGTTACTTGTCCAATCTGGTAGAATGCTTTAGGCTTGTGGTAACTATAGTCTTTGGGGTCATTCTTTACTCTAACAAAACAACCAATAACTTTATTTTCAAATGCCTCAGGCTGCTTTAGCAGATCCACAACTAAGGATTTCTTCAAATATATCAACTTAATGTTGTCACAAACAAGAGAAGCAAAGCATCTCTTGTTTATTTCAGAAGTCCCTTTCGAAGTAGTGAACCCAGAGCCAGAGGTCATGGTCCGAGTTCTCTTTTTCATACATGAATCACTGTTATCCTCAGAACTGGCAAATGTTTCATCCTCAGATGTGTCATTTGCAGCAATATGCCTCTCGAGCAAGCTATATATCTTGTTGTACTTAATCTTTGATTTTCTAAACAATTTCTTGAGTTTCTCATCACATATGACATGCTTTTTCTTATCTTTCTGCGAAAGATCCTTCTGTCGAATGTACTCCTTGACAACTTCAGCAGCACCAAATTGATCTAGAGATTTGAATGTATCTTTGCCTATTGATTCAAGGAATCCAATCAGCTCTTTTGAACCCCAGCCAACATAGACATTCTTCTTTGATTTTGCATGCTTCAGAAAGGGTTTCACTTTATTTGATGTTCCATTTAAATTAGATGGGCAAATTGGCTCAGCATCACCACCATCACTATTGCCCAAGAAATCATCATCTGAGCTGTCCTGTACTTTAGGAAAATTCTCAGAATCTGACATCTGATCCGGGCCATCATTTAAACTAGCATAAGCTTCTTGAAGGTTATCCAATGTTAAGCCCTCTTTCTTTATAATTATCTCCCAGTATTCCTTAAACAAAAATTCAACAGTTGACCTGTCACTGAAATCAACCCTCTCCTAGAAAACAGAGAATCTACCATCAGAACATATGCATATATAGAGTAAAAAGAAACTCGAAGGGCCAAATGCCATCACCAAAGAGTAACTACTAAGTACCATCAGAAATGTGCACATAAGATAAATTTAATGGCAGCAGCATTCTACATGTCAGATGTTACATTCTGCATTAGAGCAATTGCTACAAGGAAATACAATATGCATTATGCAAGGAAACAATATATAGTTAAATACCACAATATATAGTTAAACAACACTGCACAAACTGATGTTTGCTGCAAGCCAACAAATATATCCAGTATAGAAGGTTATCAAAGATAGCCAAATAACAAAAGAAAGGAAACAGTTAAGCCCGTGTTCAATAAAAAAATAAAAACAGTTAATCCCCAATGGTCAAGATCCCCTAGAGTTATCCCTACTCCACCAAGTGGATATCAGCAGATTTTAACCTGTGATTGTTTTCTATGTATTATCAGCACCATGTTAGCCTTCTCTCTCCATCCAAAATCCATGCTCTTGTTACCTATCAACTGTGCTTGGTCCTCAAAAGAGAACTCCCAAGAACACATCGACAACAAAAAGTGCCCAACACTACATAGTTTTGGATCTTCTTTTTTGGTGGTGTTTAGAATTTCCTTCTATCTTTTCACACAAACATGTGACTGGAGAAGAATGACCGCTGGAAAACTTGAATCATTTGTGTAAAGACCATTGCATTTAAAAACATAGCTGTAGATGCCCAGATTTTTAAAGCACCCACATCATCTACTTCTCGACAACGTCTCCTTGGCTGCTGCAACCACTTTCTACTGAGAATATCACCATGCTGGTGGCGGACGGCCCAGGAACTTGAGGCGGTTCAACTGCTAGTTGCGGCGTGCCCCCCCCCCCCCCAAGTGAGCCCGACGCCCGGTCTGTCACGCTCTGTGCGGGCCGTGGTGGTGGGTTCTCTTCACGGGGCGCCTACGCCCTCTACCACTACGGCGGCGTGGTGCGGCTTCCTTCCTTTGGTCTTCCCGTGCCCCATCGCGAGTTAAGTTCTTCGGGTGGCTGCTCACTCAGTCTCGTGTGCATACGCGGGACGTGCTGCTGCGCAAGACCATCCTCACTGCGGCGGAGGCCGGATGCCCCTGCTGCGAGGCGGAGCTCGAGACGGCCGACCACCTCATCTTCGGGTGCCCGTTCGCGGTGCAGTTTTGGCGTAGGATCGGGCTGCCCCCCGCTGCGGGTTCGGTTTGTGCGCTTCATCGCTTTGACGCGTCCCCGGCCGTCGGCACCAACTCTCCTGCGGGCTTCGTCCTGCTATGCTGCTGGCGGCTTTGGAAGCGTCGCAATGCAATTGTTTTCCAGGATGACACGATGTCCCTTGCTGCTACGCTCAAAGCCTGTCGAGATGATGCAGTGCTTTGGCGTGGCCGGATGAAGACCGACGATCAGTCCCACATCGACGTTTGGTTGTCTGTACTTAGATGAGCCGCGAGGCTTGCGGATCCTGAGAGTTGCACTCTGCTCTCGCCCCCTCTTGTAACGACTGAATTCTCTGGTGGCTTTTGCCCCCTTTACGCAATATATACAGGTGGTGGAAGGGCTTCCCTCCGCCCCCCCCCCCCCCCCCCCCCCCCCGGTGAAAATTCAAAAAAAAAAGGCGGGGCAGAGATTTTAGCTACTCCAGATCTAAATGGTTAGAGAAGTTATGACATGGGAAGAAGGCAGGGACGTGATTCAAGCAAACAAAAAGAGTGGCTTTGGTATCTAAACAAAGTGCCAGGATCAATCTGCTGAAATCCACTTGATGAAATTAGGGCAACTCCAAGGGCAAGCCCGCAAGTGTCAAATTTCAGTCCCCGTATGTGCGCGGACAGCAAAGAGTTGAGCCCCATTTGTCCTCCCCTCCAATTATGTTCCCCAATTTTATCCCCCAATTGTCCAACACATGCATATGATGGGTGGGGATGGAGAGAGGAGAGAGAAAAAGGAAAGAAAGAAAGTGGTCCAACATGGGCCGGAGCTGATGTGGCAGACATGTCCGGACAGCCTCATTTCTCCCGCACATATGGGGCAGGTTTGGGGAAGTCCGGACATATGGGGCAGATTTGGGGAAGCCCGTTGGGCAGGCGTTTTGTGTCCGGACAGAATCAGACTGTCCGCCCAGACATATGGGGGAGGTTTGAGGGGTGCCCTTTGAGATGCTCTTAGGGGCCACTCCAAGGGGATCTGCACCTGGCTGGACGGTGGATTGAAATTCTATCAAGGATTGAAGGATATGTACTTAGTTACCCCATCAGAGTCGGTTTGAATATTATTCTCAATCATGATTCCCAGCCTTAGACAGTTAGCGCATAATCCCTTTGTTTGCCTTCTTCCGACTTGGACAAAGTCTGCTTCTCTCAGGCAACCATAACAAACCGATTTAACTGGACAGCAGAGGCACCGATAGTATGAATGCCCTTTGCAGATACAGCATGTGTGCCAACCTGCCACATTTAGCAACCAGTAGGGTCAGTAATAAATAAAAATAATAACATTTGGTGGAATTAAAGACAACTTGGACAGCTGAAACTACTGTTAACAAAAAATCAGGAGCCATGTTTTGTTAGATCCATTAGGAATTCTAAGGTATCGTGTTTTAGCATACTGCTGCGCCATGTCATAGTGTCTGAAGGAACTAGCTAAACAGAGCAATAAAGGTAAGTAAAATTATTTCAGGTTTCACAGAGCAACTTTATTCACCCACATAACCACAAGAGTTCCACAGCAGTGGCAGTTGTAGCAATGGTAAATAAAGTACATGTAGTGATGTAGATACTCACCGCAGATGAAGTCCTCATCTGAATTGAGGAAATCCTCATCCTTTTCCACGCACTTGGGATGGTAAGCCTTGTTGCAGTTCCTGGAAGATACTGATAGGTATTAATATATGCTGTGAAAATGTCTGGGACTCTGGAACAATGCAATGGACTAAAACAATGTTTCCACCCATTTAGCATATACTAAAACCATAGTTAAAAGAGGCACACTTGATTGCGCTTAATGTGCGCATAACTGCGCTTAAGGCTTTGGTCAGAAAAGCGCAAGGGAGTGCCAAAATGCACAATTATTTACAGACTCATGCTAAGAAAAAAATAGACAGCGACGGGCCAAAGGTGATCAGGATTCTGTCCAGGACCAGGTAAACAGGCTGCTGCTTCAGCAGCGCAGTTTGTTGTATCTGTTATCCTATAGGCAGAGAAGGGGCTGGGCCTCATCCCACCACGACTTGCCATTGCACATGTTTTACTGGACATGTCGTCGTACAATGCAGTTGGCTAGGAGAACGCGGATGAACCAACCAACCCAGCAACCAACAGCGTGCCTCACACAAATTCAATCCACACAGCACGAACCCCATCAATTCTGACCCGACGGAACTCCACCTACGAGCCGGTTCTTAGATCATCGACCGGCATTCCGCTTTCTCCTCAGGCTGCGGGGACAGGGCAGGAACGGACAAGAAGACGAGGCCCGGGGCGAGAGCGGCGCGAACCTGTAGTCGCAGAGGCGGAGGTGGCCGCCGTCCTTGCAGACGAAGCAGAAGTCGCCCTCCTCCCCGTCGGGCTCGGGCTCGGTCTCGGTCTCGCCCTCGCTCACCGGCCGCGGCACGCTCCCGCCCGCGCCGCTGCGGGGCCTCGCGGCGGGTTTCTTGGCCTTCCTTTTCCCCATCCCGCGCGCCGACTCCGGGACGGGACGGAGGCGGTCGAAGCCGGCGGGGGGATTAAGGGACCGGGGGCGATCAAGGTGTGGGTGGAGGGAGAATCAAGAAAATATTTGTGGGCGGAGGGGATCTTGGCGATGAGGGCGGCGGAGTGGTGAGTGGAGAGTGGAGACAGAGTGGAGACAGGGGAGGGGGGTTTTAAGCGGGGGGAGGGGCGAGGTTTTCGAGGGGGCAGGGGTCGTGTTGACTGTGACTGCAGTGCGGGTGGGTACACCAGATATGTCTGCTTCCCTTCCCCTCGAAAGGGAAAAGGAGGGGAGATGGTGCGCCCGTAGGCTCCTCTCGACCGTCCGATCTAGCCGGGACGATCTGCGCCGTTGTTTCTTCGCTAGTGTAAGCGGATCGGGTCGGATTGGATAACGCTTCGGCTCATTCTTATTTGTCGGGTTTGAAGCGAATCGGATAATGACCGGATGCCGATTCGGATGCGGGCTATGCCGGACTATGAATTCGGAATGGAAACGGATAAAATATATCAGCCGAATGCACGCGAAGGGACATACTTTTATTTCTATTGGGCAAACAACATGAACAAGAAATTTATCTAGGAAACCATGTTAAGCAGACCGCTCATCTCCATTGGTCATACCATCGGCGACAACGTTGTCCATCTTGTTGGACCACTGGACCATCGAAGAAATGCAACCGGCGACACACAGATGTATGGTGATGCGATGACCACGACTTTGTATGTCGATGATAGTGCTCGCACGAGGACTATGTTATATTTACATGTAATGATTGCAGTTTTTGGTTTAATTAGACATTTTATTGAATAATTCGAATTGATAACCTGGGATAATCTGTAAGAAAAAGTAGCCCGCCAGGTATTAACAATACTATATCTATGGCTGACCAAAATTTGTACATATGTCCATATTTGACGACTTCGTGTCCTTGCATACCATCTTCTAAGAATGAATGTGGATTCGAAGCAAAAATTATATGTATCATATATATTACTCACGCGTGCCATATCTCTCCACCCATAGTATTCTCCTAATCTCGTATGTGCTTCGGCTTTTGGGATCCTTTCACTTTCAAAAGTGGGCCATAGAGTATAACGGCTGAAATTGGAGTTAGGGATGGCAATGGGTAGGGACCGTAGGGTATGGGTGGGTACAACCCCCTTCTGCCCAAATCTATACCCATAAAAACTTTCTATACCCACCCATTTCAATATTCACCGGCACAAATTGATACCCATGCGGCCATGCCCATACCCAACGAGTATCCTATACCAAATGGCTATCCAATTGGTACAATATATAGTGTTTACATTTTGAAAAGGTACAAAAAAGTCTGAAATTCAAGTGATGATGGATTATTAGTCTAGAACCAACACGTCCTCCTCCAGTGGGTGGCCTGTTGCGGGCGACAAGGGAGTACAATAAGCAGTTGATGGAAGCCCGACACAGTGGGAGATAGTGATGAGAACTGGAGATCACCGATCCGAGAGTTGGATAAGAGTTCCTTGGTGATCAGACGATATTTCATCATTTCGAGGAGTCACATAGGACGTAAGAGGAGTGGTGAGTTCGTGGTTGTAGTCTTATTAGCTATGGCTAGTTTAGGGAATAAGCCATTGAGGGTTGGGCCATAGGACTTGGATGTTGACCCCTGATACGTCTCCAACGTATTTACTTTTCCAAATATTTTTGCTTTTGTTTTGGCCTTTAATTTGCATGATTTGAGTGAAACTAATCCAGACTAACGATGTTTCCATCAGAACTGCCTTGGTGTTGTTTTTGTGTAGAAATAAAACATTCTCGAAATTGGATGACACTTTATGAAGATTTATTTTGGAATGAATGTAAAATACTAGAGCTAATAAGTGCCGGAGGGGGCCACCCTGCGCTCACAAGCCTAGGGGCGCGCCTACCCCCCACCCCCAATGCACTGGGCATGCTTATGAGTCCCCTGAACCTGTTCCTGACCTAATTCCAGCGCTATATAATCTGTCTTCTTGAGGGAAAAAATCAGAAAGAAAGTTTCATTGCGTTTTACAATACGGAGCCGTCTCCATCTTGATACGCCTCCAATGTATCTATGATTTATGAAGTATTCATGTCATGTTTACAATAATTTTATATGGTTTTGGTATGATTTGAATGGAACTAACCCGAACTGGCGCTATTTTTAGCAGAACTACCATGGTGTTGTTTTTTATGTAGAAATAAAAGTTCTCAGAATGGGCTGAAAAATTATGGTGATTTTTTATGGACCAGAAGAGACCCCCGAAGCTTCGTGGAGGGACCAGAAGAGCTACGAGGATGCGACAAGCCTAGTAGGCGCGCCCTGGGGGTAGGGAGGGCCTACTGAGCTTGTCGCTTCCTCATGGGCACCCTTGACGTGAAACCGACGCCAAAAATTCGTATAAATCTAGAAAACCCTAGAACTTCCGCTCCGCCGCCGCAAGCCTTTGTACTGAAGCGATCTTATCTGTAGCCCTGTCTCGGCACCCTGCCGGAGGGGGAAATCATCACCAGATGCCATCTTCATCATCCCGACGGTCTCCATGATGAGGAGGGACTAGTTCACCCTCGGGGCTGAGGGTATGTACCAGTAGCTATGTGTTTGATCTCTCTCTCGTGTTCTTGATTTGCATGATCTTGATGTACCGCGAGCTTTGTTAATATAGTTGGATCATACGGTGTTTCTCCTCTCTATCTTGTTGTGATGAATTGAGTTTTTACCTTTGAGGTTTTACTATTATTGCATTAAATACTTCTTGGATTTGAGAACACTTGATGTATGTCTTGCATGTGGATACCCGTGATGACAATGGGGTGTTCTATTGATTCACTTGATATATGTTTTGTCAATCAACTTGCGGATTCCCGTGGTGACATTAGAGTAATCTAGGCATAGAGCTTGATGCACGTTTTCGTCGTACTTTCTTCGGTAAAAATTTTGGGGCACTCTTTGAAGTTCTTTGTGTTGGGTTGAATATTATGAATCTGAAGTTGTTTGATGCATATTGTATAATTGACTCACGGATACTTGTGGTGACATTGAAGTATCTAGGTGACATTAGAGTTGATTGATGTGTATCATATGGTGTTATTTTAGTGCGAACTCTAGGGTTCACTACAAAAAAAGACACAGCCGTGACATTTTGGGTCGAACAGAATTTGTTTCTGTCATGCTTATGACACTTCTATGACGATAATTGTGACAAAACCTGGTATCATCATAGATGTGGTGGGCTCCTACTTCTATGATAAAAAATCATGACAGAAAAATGGGCTTTTCGTCCTGGGCGGGCCGGAGACGCAACTGCATGACATTCCTTGGGCCGTCCATGACAGAAAAAACCATGGTAGAAGCGAGGGCGAGGAAAATATCGGGGGAGTTCCCAGTTACGGTGGGTGGTTGGGGGCCGAGCGATGCACGTTTCTCTTGTACACGTACGTACGCGCGTGGGTGCGAGGCGTTGGGCTCTAACTGAACCCGAGTGAGGCGTTCGCCTACTGAACCCGAGCGATTGCACTACAGGCCACGCGTTACTGAATCCGAGCGATCGATCGATGGCTGTTAACTGAATGCGATCGAGCGATTCCTTCTCTACTGCTGCTAACTGAAGCCGATCGATGCTGCCTCTGGACGAACAGTGAGCATTGTTGGGGGTTTTGGATGAACAGTTCCCGGTGGGGGGTTGGATGAACAGGACCCCGTGGTAGTAGAGCTCGTTGCCGCTGGATGAACAGGACCCCGATCGAGCCGGTTGGGGGTGGATGAATAGGACCCCGTGAAGGGCTGGATGAACAGTAGCCGTGGAGGGGTGGTTGAACAGGACCCCGTGGAGAGGGCTGGTTGAACAATAGCCGGTGGAGGAGCGGTGGAGGCTGAATGAACAGGAGCCCGTAGATGAACAGTCACAGGTGGAGGATGGTGGAGGTCGACGCGGTGTTAGGGAACATAGTAATTTTAAAATTTTCCTACGCACACGCAAGATCATGGTGATGCATAGCAACGAGAGGGGAGAGTGTTGTCCACGTACCCTCGTAGACCGAAAGCGGAAGCGTTAGCACAACACGGTTGATGTAGTCGTACGTCTTCACGATCCGACCGATCCAAGTACCGAACGCACGGCACCTCCGAGTTCAGCACACGTTCAGCTCGATGACGTCCCGTGAACTCCGATCCAGCAGAGCTTCACGGGAGAGTTACGTCAGCACGATGACGTGGTGATGGTGATGATGTTGCTACCGACGCAGGGCTTCGCCTAAGCACCGCTACGATATGACCGAGATGGAATATGGTGAAGGGGGACCGCACACGGCTGGGAGAGATCAACTGATCAACTTGTGTGTCTAGAGGTGCCCCCCTGCCCCTGTATATAAAGGAGCAAGGGGGGAGGCCGGCCGGCCCTCTATGGGCGCGCCAGGAGGAGGAGTCCTCCTAGTAGGAGTAGGACTCCCCTTTCCTACTCCTACTAGGAGGAGGAAAGGAAGGAGGAGAAGGAGAAGGAGGAAAGGGGGGCCGCCCCCCTAGTCCAATTCGGTTTGGGCTAGGGGGGCCGCGCGCCCTGCCTCCTCTCTTCCACCACTTGGCCCATGAGGCCCATTACTTCTTCCTCGTATTCCCGTAACTCCCCGGTACCTCCGAAAATACCCGAATCACTCGGAACCTTTCCGATGTCCGAATATAGTCGTCCAATATATCGATCTTTACGTCTCGACCATTTCGAGACTCCTCGTCATGTCCCCGATCTCATCTGAGACTCCAAACTACCTTCGGTACATCAAATCACATAAACTCATAATACAATCGTCACCGAAACTTTAAGCGTGCGGACCCTACGGGTTCGAGAACTATGTAGACATGACTGAGACATGTCTCCAGTCAATAACCAATAGCGAAATCTGGATGCTCATATTGGCTCCCACATATTCTATGAAGATCTTTATCGGTCAGACCGCATAACAACATACGTTGTTCTCTTTGTCATCGGTATGTTACTTACCCGAGATTCGATCGTCAGTATCTCAATACCTAGTTCAATCTCGTTACCGGCAAGTCTCTTTACTCGTTCCGTAATCATCCCACAACTAACTCATTAGTTGCAGTGCTTGCAAGGCTTAAGTGATGTGCATTACCGAGAGGGCCCAGAGATACCTCTCTGACAATCGGAGTGGCAAATCCTAATCTCGAAATACGCCAACCCAACAAGTACTTTCGGAGACACCTGTAGAGCACCTTTATAATCACCCAGTTACGTTGTGACGTTTGGTAGCACACAAAGTGTTCCTCTGGTAAATGGGAGTTGCATAATCTCATAGTCATAGGAACATGTATAAGTCATGAAGAAAGCAATAGCAACAAACTAAACGATCAAGTGCTATGCTAACGGAATGGGTCAAGTCAATCACATCATTCTCCTAATGATGTGATCTCGTTAATCAAATGACAACTCATGTCTATGGTTAGGAAACATAACCATCTTTGATCAACGAGCTAGTCAAGTAGAGGCATACCAGTGACACTCCATTTGTCTATGTATTCACACATGTATTATGTTTCCGGTTAATACAATTCTAGCATGAATAATAAACATTTATCATGATATAAGGAAATAAATAATAACTTTATTATTGCCTCTAGGGCATATTTCCTTCAGTCTCCCACTTGCACTAGAGTCAATAATCTAGTTCACATCGCCATGTGATTTAATACCAATAGTTCACATCACCATGTGATTAACACCCATAGTTCACATCGACATGTGACCAACACGCAAAGGGTTTACTAGAGTCAATAATTTAGTTCACATTGCTATGTGATTAACACCCAAAGAGTATTGAGGTGTGATCATGTTTTGCTTGTGAGAGAAGTTTAGTCAACGGGTCTGCCACATTCAGATCCGTAAGTATTTTGCAAATTTCTATGTCAACAATGCTCTGCACAGAGCTACTCTAGCTAATTGCTCTCACTTTCAATATGTATCTAGATTGAGATTTAGAGTCATCTAGATCAGTGTCAAAATTTGCATCGACGTAACCTTTTACGACGAACCTTTTGTCACTTCCATAATCGAGAAACATATCCTTATTCCACTAAGGATAATTTTGACCAATGTCCAGTGATCTACTCCTAGATCACTATTGTACTCCTTTGCCAAACTCAGGACAGGGTATACAATAGGTCTGGTACACATCATGGCATACTTTATAGAACCTATGGCTGAGGCATAGGGAATGACTTTCATTCTCTCTCTATCTTCTGCCGTGGTCGGGTTTTGAGTCTTACTCAACTTCACACCTTGTAACACAGGCAAGAACTCCTTCTTTGACTGTTCCATTTTGAACTACTTCAAAATCTTGTCAAGGTATGTACTCATTGAAAAACTTATCAAGCGTCTTGATCTATCTCTATAGATCTTGATGCTCAATATGTAAGCAGCTTCATCGAGGTCTTTCTTTGAAAAAACTCCTTTCAAACATTCCTTTATGCTTTGCAGAATAATTCTACATCATCTCAGATCAACAATATGTCATACATATACTTATCAGAAATGCTGTAGTGCTCCCACTCACTTTCTTGTAAATACAGGCTTCACAGCAAGTCTGTATAAAACTATATGCTTTGATCAACTTATCAAAGCGTATATTCCAACTCTGAGATGCTTGCACCAGTCCATAGATGGATCGCTGGAGCTTGCATATTTTGTTAGTACCTTTAGGATCGACAAAACCTTCTGGTTGCATCATATACAACTCTTCTTTAATAAATCCTATTAAGGAATGTAGTTTTGTTTATCCATTTGCCAGATTTCATAAAATGCAGCAATAGCTAACATGATTCGGACAGACTTAAGCATAGATACGAGTGAGAAATTCTCACCGTGGTCAACACCTTGAACTTGTCGAAAACCTTTTTGCGACAATTCTAGCTTTGTAGATAGTAACACTACTATCAGCGTCCGTCTTCCTCTTGAAGATCCATTTAATCTCAATGGCTCGCCGATCTTTGGGCAAGTCAATCAAAGTCCATACTTTGTTCTTATACATGGATCTCATCTCAGATTTCATGGCCTCAAGCCATTTCGCGGAATCTGGGCTCATCATCACTTCCTCATAGTTCGTAGGTTCGTCATGGTCAAGTAACATGACCTCCAGAACGGGATTACCGTACCACTCTGGTGCGGATCTCACTCTGGTTTACCTACGAGGTTCAGTAGTAACTTGATCTGAAGTTACATGATCATCATCATTAGCTTCCTCACTAATTGGTGTAGTAGTCACAGGAAAAGATTTCTGTGATGAACTACTTTCCAATAAGGGAGCAGGTACAGTTACCTCATCAAGTTCTACTTTTCTCCCACTCACTTCTTTCGAGAGAAACTCCTTCTCTAGAAAGGATCCATTCTCAGAAATGAATAACTTGCCTTCGGATCTGTGATAGAAGGTGTACCCAACATTTTCTTTTGGGTATCCTATGAAGACGCACTTCTCCGATTTGGGTTTGAGCTTATCAGGTTGAAACTTTTTCACATAAGCATTGCAACCTCAAACTTTAAGAAACGACATCTTAGGTTTCTTGCCAAACCATAGTTCATATGGTGTCATCTCAACGGATTTAGATGGTGCCCTATTTGACGTGAATGTAGCTGTCTCTAATGCATAACCTCAAAACTATAGTGGTTAATCGGTAAGAAACATCATAGATTGCACTATATCCAATAATAGTACGGTTATGACATTCGGACACACCATTATGCTGTGGTGTTCCAGGTGGCACAATTTTGTGAAACTATTCCACATTGTTTTAATTGAAGACCAAACTCGTAACTCAAATATTTGTCTCTGCGATCAGATCGTAGAAAATTTATTTTCTTGTCACGATGATTTTCCACTTCACTCTGAAGTTTTTGAACTTTTCAAATGTTTCAGACTTATTTTTCATCAAGTAGATATACCCATATCTGCTCAAATCATCTGTGAAGGTCAGAGAATAATGATACCCGCCGCGAGCCTCAACATTCATCGGACTGCATACATCAGTATGTATTATTTCCAATAAGTCAGTTGCTTGCTCCATTGTTCCGGAGAACGGAGTCTTAGTCATGTTGCCCATGAGGCACGGTTCGCAAGCATCAACTGATTCATAATCAAGTGATTCCAAAAGCCCATCAGCATGGATTTTCTTCATGCGCTTTACACCAATATGACCTAAACGGCAGTGCCACAAATAAGTTGCACTATCATTATTAACTTTGCATCTTTTGACTTCAATATTATGAGAATGTGTATCACCACAATCGAGATCCAACAAACCATTTTCATTGGGTGTATGACCATAGAAGGTTTTATTCATGTAAACAGAACAACAATTTATTCTCTTACTTAAATGAATAACCGTATTGCAATAAACATGATCAAATCATATTCATGCTCAACGCAAACACCAAATGACACTTATTTAGGTTCAACACTAATCCCGAAAGTATAGGGAGTGTGCGATGATGATCATATCAATCTTGGAACCACTTCCAACACACATCGTCACTTCACCCTTAACTAGTCTCTGTTCATTCTGTAACTCCCGTTTCGAGTTACTACTCTTAGCAACTGAACCAGTATCAAATATCGAGGGGTTGCTATGAACACTAGTAAAATACACATCAATAATCTGTATATCAAATATACCTTTGTTCACTTTGCCATCCTTCTTATCCGCCAAATACTTGGGGCAGTTCCGCTTCCAGTGACCAGTCCCTTTGCAGTAGAAGCACTTAGTCTCAGGCTTAGGACCAGACTTGGGCTTCTTCACTTGAGCAGAAACTTGCTTGCCTTTCTTCTTGAAGTTCCCTTTCTTTCCCTTTGCCCTTTTCTTAAAACTAGTGGTCTTGTTAATCATCAACACTTGATGCTCTTTCTTGATTTCTACCTTCATCGATTTCATCATCATGAAAAGCTCGGGAATCATTTTCATCATCCCTTGCATACTATAGTTCATCACGAAGTTCTACTAACTTGGTGATGGTGACTAGAGAATTCTGTCAATCACTATTTTATCTGGAAGATTAACTCCCACTTGATTCAAGCGATTGTAGTACCCAGACAATCTGAACACATGCTCACTGCTTGAGCTATTCTCCTCCATCTTTTAGCTATAGAACTTGTTGGAGACTTCATATCTCTCAACTCGGGTATTTGCTTGAAATATTAACTTCAACTCCTGGAACATTCATATGATCCATGACGTTCAAAACGTATTTGAAGTCCCGATTCTAAGCTGTTAAGCATGGTGCACTAAACTATCAAGTAGTCATCATATTGAGCTAGCCAAATGTTCATGACGTCTGCATCTGCTCCTGCAATAGGTCTGTCACCTAGCGGTGCATTAAGGACATAATTCTTCTGTGCAGCAATGAGGATAAACCTCAGATCACGGATCCAATTCGCATCATTGCTACTAACATCTTTCAACTTAGTTTTCTCTAGGAACATATCAAAAATAAAACAGGGGAGCTAAAGGCGAGCTATTGATCTACAACATAGATATGCTAATACTAAAAGGACTAAGTTCATCATAAATTTAAGTTCAATTAATCATATTACTTAAGAACTCCCACTTAGAAAGACATCCCTCTAATCTTCCAAGTGATCACGTGATCCAAATCAACTAAACCATAACCGACCATCATGTGAAATGGAGTAGTTTTCAATGGTGAACATCACTATGTTGATCATATCTACTATATGATTCACACTCGACCTTTCAGTCTCAGTGTTCCGAGGCCATATCTGCATATGCTAGGCTCGTCAAGTTTAACCTGAGTATTCTGCGTGTGCAAAACTGGCTTGCACCCGTTGTAGATGGACGTAGAGCTTATCACACCTGATCATCACGTGGTGTCTGGGCACGACGAACTTTGGCAACGGTGCATACTCAGGGAGAACACTTTTATCTTGAAATTTAGTGAGAGATCATCTTATAATGCTACCATCAATTAAAGCAAGATAAGATGCATAAAAGATAAACATCACATGCAATCAAAATATGTGACATGATATGGCCATCATCATCTTGTGCCTTTGATCTCCATCTCCAAAACATCGTCATGATTTCCATTGTCACCGGCATGACACTATGATCTCCGTCATCTTGATCTATATCAATGTGTCGTCACATGGTCGTCTCGCCAACTATTGCTCTTGCAACTATTGCTATCGCATAGCGATAATTCTAAAGCAATTATTTGGCGCTTGCATCTTATGCAATAAAGAGACAACCATAAGGCTTCTGCCAGTTGTCGATAACTTCAACAAAACATGATCATCTTATACAACAACTTATATCTCATCACGTCTTGACCATATCACATCACAACATGCCCTGCAAAAACAAGTTAGACATCCTCTACTTTGTTGTTGCAAGTTTTACGTGGCTGCTATGTGCTGAGCAAGAACCGTTCTTACCTACGCATCGAAAACCACAATGATAGTTTGTCAAGTTAGTGTTGTTTTAACCTTCTCAAGGACCGGGCGTAGCCACACTCGGTTCAACTAAAGTTGGAGAAACTGACACCCGCTAGTCACCTGTGTGCATAGCACGGCGGTAAAACCAGTCTCGCGTAAGCGTACGCGTAATGTCGGTCCGGGCCGCTTCATCCAACAATACCGCCGAACCAAAGTGTGACATGCTGGTAAGCAGTATGACTTATATCGCTCACAACTCACTTGTGTTCTACTCGTGCATCTGACATCTGCGCATAAAACCAGGCTCGGATACCACTGTTGGGGAACGTAGTAATTTCAAAATTTTCCTACGCACACGCAAGATCATGGTGATGCATAGCAACAAGAGGGGAGAGTGTTGTCCACGTACCCTCGTAGACCGAAAGCGGAAGCGTTAGCACAATGCGGTTGATGTAGTCGTACGTCTTCATGATCCGACCGATCCAAGTACCGAACGCACGACACCTCCGAGTTTAGCACACGTTCAGCTCGATGACGTCCCGTGAACTCCGATCCAGCAGAGCTTCACGGGAGAGTTCCGTCAGCACGACGGCGTGGTGACGGTGATGATGTTGCTACCGACGCAGGGCTTCGCCTAAGCACCGCTACGATATGACCGAGGTGGAATATGGTGGAGGGGGGCACCGCACACGGCTGGGAGAGATCAACTGATCAACTTGTATGTCTAGAGGTGCCCCCCTGCCCCTGTATATAAAGGAGCAAGGGGGGAGGCCGGCCGGCCCTCTATGGGCGCGCCAGGAGGAGGAGTCCTCCTCCTAGTAGGAGTAGGACTCCCCTTTCCTACTCCTACTAGGAGGAGGAAAGGAGGAGGAGAAGGAGAAGGAAGGAGAAGGAGGAAAGGGGGGTCGCCCCCTAGTCCAATTCGGTTTGGGCTAGGGGGGCCGCACGCCTTGCCTCCTCTCTCCCACCACTTGGCTCATGAGGCCCATTACTTCTTCCTCGTATTCCCGTAACTCCCCGGTACCTCCGAAAATACCCGAATCACTCGGAACCTTTCCGATGTCCGAATATAGTCGTCCAATATATCGATCTTTACGTCTCAACCATTTCGAGACTCCTCGTCATGTCCCTGATCTCATCTGGGACTCCAAACTACCTTCGGTACATCAAATCACATAAACTCATAATACAATCGTCACCGAAACTTTAAGCGTGCGGACCCTACGGGTTCGAGAACTATGTAGACATGACCGAGACATGTCTCCGGTCAATAACCAATAGCGGAACCTGGATGCTCATATTGGCTCCCACATATTCTACGAAGATCTTTATCGGTCAGACCGCATAACAACATACGTTGTTCCCTTTGCCATCGGTATGTTACTTGCCCGAGATTCGATCGTCGGTATCTCAATACCTAGTTCAATCTCGTTACTGGAAAGTCTCTTTACTCGTTCCGTAATACATCATCCCGCAACTAACTCATTAGTTGCAATGCTTGCAAGGCTTAAGTGATGTGCATTACCGAGAGGGCCCAGAGATACCTCTCTGACAATCGGAGTGACAAATCCTAATCTCGAAATACGCCAACCCAACAAGTACCTTCAGAGACACCTGTAGAGCACCTTTATAATCACCCAGTTACGTTGTGACGTTTGGTAGCACACAAAGTGTTCCTCTGGTAAACGGGAGTTGCATAATCTCATAGTCATAGGAACATGTATAAGTCATGAAGAAAGCAATAGCAACAAACTAAACGATCAAGTGCTATGCTAACGGAATGGGTCAAGTCAATCACATCATTCTCCTAATGATGTGATCTCGTTAATCAAATGACAACTCATGTCTATGGTTAGGAAACATAACCATCTTTGATCAACGAGCTAGTCAAGTAGAGGCATACCAGTGACACTCTATTTGTCTATGTATTCACACATGTATTATGTTTCCGGTTAATACAATTCTAGCATGAATAATAAACATTTATCATGATATAAGGAAATAAATAATAACTTTATTATTGCCTCTAGGGCATATTTCCTTCAGGTGGATGAACAGTAGCCCGTGGAGGCAGTCGAGGTGGAGATGAACAATATCCCGTGGAGTCCCGTTTTGCGGTACACCACACCCCTCCTGATCAACAGGACCCCATTTCGACAGTAGGAGGTCCAAGAGAAGTCTGTTTCCTCCGTTTTGTGGTACACCACCTCCTAATGAACAGGATCCCGTTTCGACCATGGCCGGTCGAACACAAGGCCGTTTCCTCCGTTCTACGGTACGTCAGGCCTCGTTTTGATCGGCTGTTCCGTTCAAGCCGGTTGGCTCCCGATGAACACGACGATGAAGCGGTTTCTCCGTTCCGACCCAGCCATGTACATGAGCCCTGGCCGTACGTATGCGCGAGTAGGCGTTCGAGACCCCACCCGTATGTACGTACGTGGCCGTATTTACTTTCTTGCACCCTGGCCGATGTACGTACGTGTACACGATATTAACGGGACTGCGTGACATGCTATGTGCGCGCCTCTACTACGACACGCGCCCTTCCTTACACGGCCATGGTTCATCGCTGCAGCCTGTAGACCGATCGATCGACCAGTATGTACATACACGTTCGCGACCAGAATGACGACGCTACGTACGCTTCGACCAGATGGGTCCCGACTGTCAGGCACTTCCTTGCATGCGAAGATGTAGCTGGTGGGTCCCAGTAGTCAGGGGGTGAATCATTTTTTTGCCTGAAATATGGACGCACTTCCATGCGTGCGAAGATGTAACTGGTGGGTCCCAGCAGTCAGGGGGGAAACGTTTTTTCGTGAAATAGGGTGGCATGTCCGGTGGGTCCCTGCTGTCAGGTGAAGGAATCATTATTTTATGCGTAATAAGGAGGCACTTCCTTGCTGTAGCCGTGGACCCAGCTGTCAGCCTCGCCACATACAGTACTCTTCCGATGGAAGTCGTTCCTTGACCACATTGACCACGCCGCGCCGAGAACACCAAGGCGGTGTACGACGGTGAGGCCTAGGAAGGGGACGACATGGAGCCGGGGACGATGCGTCAGTGGATGCCCACGCTGAGAGGAGTACGAGGGTTCACTGGTTCAGCTTCGGTGTGAGGCTGCTGTCGTGGATCTAAGACTGATAGTAGAATGGGGGGTAGGTATGAGGAGGCAAGATCCTAGCTATGGAGTAGTTGTACACACGAGTTTTACGAGTTCAGGCCCTTCTCGGAGGAAGTAACAGCCCTACATCTCGGTGCCCTGAGGCGGTCGACTGGATTATATGTGTGTGTGTGAGTTTACAAAAGTGCGAACCCTTGTCCCAGAGGAGGGGGTGGCTTATATAGAGTGCGCCAGGACCCCAGCTCCCCTCCGTTACACAGGGTTCAATGCTCGTAAAGGAAAGACGTTACTGGTAATGTCTACAGTAAAGTGTCATAAATGCTCATAATGCTATGGTTTAAGTCCCAACCGTTGCAGAGTGGAGGGTTCCTCATCTTTTGGTGGTCGAGTGTCTTCAAGGTGGTCGAGTGAGCGCATCTCCACGGTTGAGTGGATGATGGTTTCTCTTCGACTGCTTTTGATTCTTTGTAAAGATGTCCTTGGGGAGGGCATGCTGGACAGATCCATGGCCCTACCCTAGGTACATAGCTTCATCATTAGCCCCCGAATGGATCAGGGTTTGAGTGAGGAAGGGGTTGAGAACACTTCCGACCCACTCTTTGTGCTATGAATATGCCTTGTCCTGAAACAATGAGTTGAGGTGACGACATCGACTCCTTTCTCAATCGCCTTGGTCCATTCTTGGTTGTTCTCGAGTGAACTTTCATGGTAGAATTCCGAATGATGATGTAGAGGGTGTTTGTCTTCAGTCTGACAGGTTGTTCTACTCTCCGCGGATCTCGCGGGATTCGAATTTTGGGAAGTGCGCCAGACAGGAGGAACCGAGGTTATCGGGACGGATTAGGCAAGTCTCCTCGATCCCCGCACCACCTTTTTCGCCACGTACTGCGCGCGCGACTGTTGCGGGATTTGTTTAGATCGCTTGGGTCCACCAGTCAGCCACTCGGTGGAAGGCCTTATAAAAGGTCTCGGGCCAGGCCTCTGCTCCGCACGCTCCCATTCTCTCTTCTCTTTCTCCCAATCCCTCCGCCACTCTCGCTTCCGCCTCATCGCCGGACCTCCGCTCGAGCTCGATCCGCCACCATGGGGAAGGATAAGACGGTGGCGCTGGAAGTGAAGAAGGCGACCGCGAAGGCGAAGGGCAAGCGGACCAGCCGGGGCGGATCCTAGTCAAGGTCCGGCCTGCCGGTGGGCTGGATCCAGGGCGACTGGATCCGCTCGGCAATCACGCAGGATGACCTCGACGACCTGGTGGAGGGGGGATTGATCCCTCACAAGTCGGCTCGGCTCCCGGGGGACGAAACCGAGCCGCAGCCTAGAGAGGGTGAGTGTGTCCTCCTCGCAACCCACATAGATCGCGGATTCTCACTGCCTTCCCACCCTTTCTTCCGGGGTTTTTTGAACTTCTTTGGGGCTCAGCTCCACCATTTCACTCCGAACACCATAGTCTATCTGGCCGCTTTCGTGTCCATGTGCGAAAACTTCTTGGGTTGTCGACCGCACTGGGGGCTTTTCAAACACATCTTCACTTGCCGTTCCCAGTCGGTCAAAAAGGCCAAGTCGAGTGACGAGAGGACGCGGGTGATCCAGATGTGCGGTGGTCTGGGGATCGAGATGAGGAGCAAGAGTACTTTCCCAGCCATGATCCTTCCTGACTCGGTCCGGGGCTGGCAGTCGACTTTGTTTTACTGCAAGGATCAGCCAACCCCTGGCCAGTCGACTGGACTTCCTCCTTTTTCCTTGGGTCGAGTGGAGAAGCCTGCTCCCGTGAAGGTAGTTCCAGAAGAGAAGGCGCAGGTCAAGGAGCTGGTTGAACGGGTCGTCCAGCTTGTCCGCGACGGAGTGACCGGGATGGATCTGCTGGAGGTCTTTCTCGGTCGACGCATCCAACCTCTTCAGGCGCGCGATCATCCGATGTGGATGTACTCTGGGCTTGAGGATACCACTCGGATCCACCTGGAGGAGGTTAGCGAGGATATCTTGGAGAACTGGTTGAGGGGAATAACTGGCAACAAAGAAAACCCTTGGGGATCCAGGAGGGTGATTCCATTCGACAACTCGCACCAGCCGGAGCAGGTATATTTCTGTTTTATCAAGTATCTTTCCGATTCACCACGTGATGTCCCGTTTGTGGTCGACTGAATGTCTTTTGATTGTTATCCTTTCAGGCCCTCATTGAAATGTACTCGATGCCCAACGGAGTGCAGGACCCAGGTGCTGAAGAAGAAGGGAGCGGGGGCGAGAGCAGCGAGGAGCATTCGGAAGCCGAGGAGGACGAGGAGAGCGATGAATCGATCGATGAGGAAGAAGTCGACTCACCTCCTCGCAGGGAGAGGAGGTCCAAGCACACTCATGACCCGGCACGCGCTCCGGACTTGGTGGCTGCGCCGACCGGGCAATCCTCGAAGCGCCCCAGGACGTCTTCCCCGACGCCGGCTAAGAAGCCTCCAAAGCAATCCAAGGTCGCGCCGCTTCCAGCGCCGAAAGTGCCGAAAGCCATCTCTTCCAAACCGCCCAAAGCTTTGCCCCGGATCAAAGTGACCGTTCCTACTATCTCCGGGTAACCATCTGACTTGTCCTTTATGTGGATTCAATTAACTGGGTGTAACCGATTGAATGCGGGCCTTTGTAGTGCTACTACGTCAGGGACCTCTTCATACCAGTATCGGGACGAGGAAATGGAGGATGCGGTAACCTCTAACCCAGGTATGAACTCTTGCGATTTCGATTCTTGATCCTTTTAGGGTCGAGTGGTTCACTTGGGGTCAAATGTTCTGTCTTGCAGCTCCACCCAACATCATTGATCTTCCGGACGACGACGAAGATGTGGCTCCTAACCCTAGGAAGAGCAAGAAGGTAACAGCTGGCAGGGTGGCTCGGCAAGAACCAACTGCAACGCCTCCTGTCCGTCAAGCTGAAGACGCGGGCAGGGCCACTGTGACGTTCGCTGCACCCTTGTCGAGTGGGCATCCCACGTGGTCGACCGCGCCTATGGTTCCTTCAACTATCCAACTCCACACTATGGAGCCTCAAGGAGCCGCACCTGGGTCGTCTGCACACTTTTTCACCAGCTACCCCGTCCCAGACAACCAGTCGGAAGCGGCTGTGGAAGCCATCCGATAGGCTGATATGATGATGGAGCGGGTGAAGATAGTGCACGAGAGCAGTCAGGCTGCCTACGACGCTAGTGTCGCCCTTCGGGCCAACGTCCAGGTGAGTAGACTTTCTGACTGTTTTTTTCTTGAAAAATCTTCTTCTGCACAATTTCCTGTTGTTCGCGTTGAATTAGAGCACCCACTGGGTGTTGCTGTCGTTTTTGGTAGTTTTGCTCTTCCACTCGGTCTGGGCGAGTGGGATCAGAACCGGTGGGGGCACGCTAAGTGCACCCACTGGGTGTAGTCCCTGAGACCGCGGTCGACTGCTGGCAGTCGACTGTGGTCTGAGTTCTTCTTTCTTGACGGCGCAATTGTTCTTTCTCTCTCTTTTTTACTCCTTGCATTCGACTCCGGCGGGCCGGTCGAGTGGGATCAGAACCGGTGGGGGCACGCCAAGTGCACCCACTGGGTGTAGTCCCCAAGACCGCGGTCGACTGCTGGCAGTCGACTGGGGTCTGAACAGCTTGTTGTCCACTTCTTTAGGTTTTATTCACTCGGAAATGAACTGCCTTTGAACCTATCGATTGATCTGTCTCTTGCCTCCTGCAGAAGTCTTGTACTCTTATCTCCAAGTTTGCCGAACTCGAAGAGAAGCAGAGGTAACTCAACTTAGACTTGGAATTGGCTCAACAAAATCTGGAAAAAGCTCAAGACGAGGCCGCTGGTATGGAAGGTAACTGATTGCCGACTGAATTTCAATATATCTCTTTGATCTCTTTTTTGATTCGATTATTTCTTTTGCAGAGAAAATGAAGTTGGCTCTGGACAAGGACTCGGACCTCGCCGCCGCGCAAAAAGCAGCCCAAGACAAAACCGCTCTTGCAGATAAGAAGCTTGCTTCAGTCGGAATGCTTGAAGAAGAGGTGACTAGACTGACATCTTGTCTTAATGAAGCTAACCACGAAGTGACCAGCCCGAAGAAGGATAAGGTCGTCCTGAACGAAAAGTTGGAGTCTGTGATCCGCAAGAGGAACGACACAGAAGCTTATCTGAGGACCCTCGCCAAGAAGCTTTATCTCATGCTGGGAGGTATTTCTTTTAATCCGACTGTGTTGATGCTTGCAATCGGATTTTGCTCGGTTGATGAATTGACTTTTGGCTGCAGAACTCTGTCAAGACTTCGACGAAGAAACTGGAAGGGTCGAGACGGGTCTGGACCCTATTGCTTCCCCGGTCTGCAACGAAACTACGATGAACGTGCTCCGACTAGAGTCCCGTATCGCCAGCGCCACAAGCTACCTCGCACGCCTGAAGGAGGTTGTCTCTCAAATCGACTCGACGCTTTGGCCGGGGGAAACGCTTCAGAATGATCTGGAATCTCTGATGACTCGACTGAATGAGATCCTTGACCGAGTGCAAGAATGGAAGAAATCCTCCGCCCGGTGTGGTGCTGATGTGGCGCTGTCCCTGGTGCGAGTCCATTGCAAGGAGGCTCGTGAAGACAAGCTGGCTGCGATCAAAGTCGCTAACACCAAAAAGCACGACTTCCAGTCCTTCATGGAGACTTTCATTGCTGCCGCCACTCGGATCGCTGATGGGATCGATCTGGACTCATTCGTGGAGCCTGCAAGCCCTCCTCCAGCCGAGTGAACAATCTTATGAAACTTGGATACGCTTTAAATTTGCCTCGGAATGCCGAGTGGTTTCTGTAATCGTTAAACTCCTTCGGGCTTGGTGCCCGAGTACTTTCGATTCGCTGCTTGGAACCTTTCAGTATTTGTTTGAATTTGTTTTATCTCTGAATGTGCTTGTGTTTGCCTCCGGATGGACTTTGCTTGCTGCACCTCGTCGTCCTTGCAGATAGGGATGGAGCGGACATTGTATTTGTGCCGCAGCTACGAAGGAGAAGGTTGCAGCCGACCTGCACCTCGTCGTCCTTGCGGATAAGGATGGAGCAGACGTTGTATTTGTGCCTCAGCTCCGAAGGAGAAGGGTGCAGTCGAACCGCGCCTCGTCGTCCTTGCGGATAGGGATGGAGCGGACGTTGTATTTGTGCCGCAGCTCCGAAGGAGAAGGCTGCAGTTGACCTGCACCTCGTCGTCCTTGCGGATAAGGATGGAGCAAACGTTGTATTTGTGCCGCAGCTCCGAAGGAGAAGGTTGCAGTCGACCTGCACCTCGTCGTCCTTGCGGATAGGGATGGAGCGGACGTTGTATTTGTGCCGCATCTCCGAAGGGGAAGGATACAGTGGACCTGCACCTCGTCGTCCTTGCGGATAGGAATGGGTCTCAAACTTAGGCGAGTACTGGACTGCAGCTAAGCCCCCGAGTGGGAGGATTGCTTTCCACTCGGTAGGATTTTTCCAAACTTAGGGGAGTGCTGGACTGCCGTTAAACCTCTTAGTGAGAGAACTTAGGCGAGTGCTCGACTGCAGCTAAGCCTCCCGAGTGGGAGGATTGCTCTCCACTCGATAGGGTTTTTTCAAACTTAGGCGAGTGCTGGACTGCCGTTAAGCCTCTTAGTGAGAGAACTTAGGCGAGTACTCAACTGCAGCTAAGCCCCCGAGTGGGAGGATTGCTCTCCACTCGATAGGATTTTTCAAACTTAGGCGAGTGCCAGACTGCCGTTAAGCCTCTTAGTGAGAGAACTTAGGCAAGTACTCGACTGCAGCTAAGCCTCCCAAGTGGGAGGATTGCTCTCCACTCGGTAGGTTTTTTTCAAACTTAGGCGAGTGCTGGACTGCCGTTAAGCCTCTTAGTGAGAGAACTTAGGCGAGTACTCGACTGCAGCTAAGCCCCCAAGTGGGAGGATTGCTCTCCACTCGGTATGATTTTTCAAACTTAGGCGAGTGCCGGACTGCCGTTAAGCCTCTTAGTGAGAGAACTTAGGTGAGTACTCGACTGTAGCTAAGCCCTTGACTGGGAGGATTGCTCTCCACTTGGTAGGATTTTTCAAACTTAGGCGAGTGCCGGACTGCCGTTAAGCCTCTTAGTGAGAGAACTTAGGCGAGTACTCGACTGCAGCTAAGCCCCCGAGTGGGAGGATTGCTCTCCACTCAGTAGGATTTTTTCAAACTTAGGCGAGTGCTGGACTCCCGTTAAGCCTCTTAGTGAGGGAACTTAGGCGAGTGCTCGACTGCAGCTAAGCCCCCGAGTGGGAGGATTGCTCTCCACTCGGTGTGATTTTTCCAACCTTAGGCGAGTGCTCGATTGCCGTTAAGTCTCTTTAGTAAGAGAACTTAGGCGAGTACTCGACTGCAGCTAAGCCCTCGAGTGGGAGGATTGCTCTCCACTCGGTAGGATTTTTTCAAACTTAGGTGAGTGCTCGACTGCCGTTAAGTCTCTTTAGTAAGAGAACTTAGGCGAGGGCTCGACTGCAGCTAAGCCCCCGAGTGGGAGGATTGCTCTCCACTCGGTGGGATTTTTTCAAACTTAGGCGAGTGCTCGACTGCCGTTAAGTCTCTTTAGTAAGAGAACTTAGGCGAGTGCTCGACTACAGCTAAGCCCCCGAGTGGGAGGGTTGCTCTCCACTCGGTGGGATTTTTTTCAAACTTAGGCGAGTGCTCGACTAAAGTTAAGTCTCTTTAGTAAGAGAACTTAGGCGACTGCTCGACTGCAGCTAAGCCCCGAGTGGGAGGATTGCTCTCCACTCAGTGGGATTTTTTCAAACTTAGGTGAGTGCTCGACTGCCGTTAAGTCTCTTTAGTAAGAGAACTTAGGCGAGTGCTCGACTGCAGCTAAGCCCCCGAGTGGGAGGATTGTTCTCCACTCGGTGGGATTTTTTCAAACTTCGGCGGAACGGATTCGCGACTAAGCCCACCCACTGGGGGATTTCGAAAGTAAATAAGAACAACACAATCAAATGAGAGAACCGTAAGATCTTGTCTTTGATAAACGAATTACAAAAGGTGTTGCTTATTACATTTTATTCGAGCGAGTGTTTAAGTATAAAAGGGCGGAGCAGCTCCGCGTTCCAAGCCCGTGGCTCGTCTTTCTGATGCTCGATGCTGTAAAGATGGTATGCTCCGTTGTGGAGAACTTTGGTGACGATGAAGGGGCCTTCCCAAGTTGGAGCGAGCTTGTGTGGTTTCTGCTGATCCACTCGAAGAACCAAGTCTCCTTCTTGAAAGGCCCGACCCCTCACATTCCTGGCGTGGAATCGACGCAAATCTTGCTGATAAATGGTCGAGCGGATCAAGGCCATCTCTCTTTCCTCCTCTAGGAGATCGACTGAATCTTGTCGGGCCTGCTCTGCTTCCGCTTCGGAGAAGAGTTCAACTCGGGGTGCATTGTGGAGCAAGTCACTTGGCAGAACAGCTTCGGCTCCATAAACTAAGAAGAAAGGAGTTCTTCCAGTCAACTGATTAGGAGTTGTCCTTAAGCCCCACAGAACTGACGAAAGTTCATCAACCCAAGAACCTGCCGCGTGTTTGAGATCACGCATTAGTCGGGGTTTCAGTCCTTTGAGAATTAGGCCATTGGCTCTTTCTGCTTGTCCGTTCGACTGCGGGTGAGCGACAGAAGCATAGTCGACTCAAGTGCCCTGAGAGGCGCAGAAAGCTCTGAACTCATCGGAATCGAAGTTCGACCTGTTGTCCGTGATGATGCTGTGTGGGACTCCATATCTGAATGTCAATTCCCTGACAAAACTGACAGCGGTGCTAGCATCAAGGTTCTTGATAGGTTTGGCTTCTATCCATTTGGTAAACTTGTCGACTACAACGAGCACGTGAGTGAAGCCGCTTTTGCCGATTCTCAGCGGTCCAACCATATCCAGACCCCAAACAGCGAAGGGCCAGACGAGGGGGATGGTCTTCAGGGCTGACGCTGGCTTGTGAGACATATTGGAGTAAAATTGACAGCCTTCACATCTGTCGACTATATCTTTCGCCATCTCATTTGCTCGTGGCCAATAGAATCTAGCTCGGTATGCTTTAGCCATGATGGCCCGAGAGGACGCATGGTGACCACAGGTCCCCGAGTGGATGTCATTGAGGATCATCCGACCTTCTTCTGGTGTTATGCACTTCTGACCGACTCCAGTCACACTTTCCCTAAACAGCTGCCCTCTTATCACAGTAAAAGCTTTGGATCGATGAACGATCTGTCGAGCTTCTTCTTCATCCTCTGGGAGCTCTTTCCTAAGGATGTTCGCAATGTAGGGCGCCGTCCAGTCGGGAGTAATGGCCAGAACCTCCATGATCAGGTCGACCACAGCTGGGACCTCGACTTCAGTCGGATCTGTGGCGCTCTTGGGTTGCGGGGGCTCTTCAGTGAAAGGGTCTTCTTGAACTGTCGGCGTGTGAATATGCTCCAAGAACACATTGCTGGGAATGGCTTCTCTCTTGGAACCTATCTTTGCCAATTCATCGGCTGCTTGATTTTTCAATCGGGGGACGTGGTGGAGTTCTAACCCCTCGAACTTCTTCTCAAGCTTTCTCACCGCGTTGCGGTAACCAGTCATGGCCGGACTTCTGACGTCCCACTCCTTCATCACTTGATTAGCTACCAAATCTGAGTCGCCATAGACCATGAGGCGACGGACGCCGAGTGAGATGGCCATGCGCAACCCATACAGGAGTGCTTCATATTCTGCTTCATTGTTGGAGGAATCAAAGTGAATCTAGAGGACATATCTGAGCTTGTCTCCTCGGGGGGATACCAGAACTACTCCAGCCCCAGAACCGTTCAACGTCTTGGATCCGTCAAAGAACATGGTCCAGTGCTTAGAGTGAACTTGAGTCGGCAGTTGCTGTTCGATCCACTCGGCGAGGAAATCTGCTATTGCTTGGGACTTGATAGCTTTCTTTGCCTCAAACTTGATATCCAAGGGAAGGAGTTCAATCGCCCATTTTGCCACTCGACCAGTTGCATCCCTGTTGTGCAGAATCTCTGACAATGGAGTATCGTTGACGACTGTAACAGAGTGATCTGAGAAGTAGCATGCAACCTTCTTCGTGGTCATGTAAATTCCATAGACAAGCTTCTGACAGTGAGGATATCTCTGCTTTGACGGGGTCAGGACTTCAGAAATATAATAAACTGGGCGTTGAACTTTGTACGCTTTTCCTTCTTCTTCCCGCTCGACCGTAAGTACTGTACTGATGACTTGTCTAGTGGCTGCTATATAAAGCAATAGAGGCTCTTTGCTGATTGGAGCAGCAAGCATTGGCTGGGTGGAAAGCAGGGCTTGTAGCTCTGCAAATGCTGTATCAGCTTCTGGAGTCTGCTCGAACTTATCTGATTTCTTCATCAGTTGGTAAAGAGGCAGCGCCTTTTCACCGAGGGGAGAAATGAATCGACTTAGGGCAGCCAAGCAACCAGTAAGCTTTTGGACATCATGCACACGCACAGGGCATTTCATTCGGAGTATAGTGCCTACTTTCTCTGGGTTAGCATCGATTCCTCATTCGGAAACAAGAAAACCGAGTAACTTGCCTCCTGGAACTCCAAACGTGCACTTTGACAGATTGAGCTTGATATCATACCTTCGGAGGTTGGCAAAGGTTTCAGCGAGGTCAGTCAGCAGGTCGGAACCTTTACGTGACTTGACCACAATGTCATCCATGTATGCTTCCACATTCCGACTGATCTGAGTGAGCAGGCACTTCTGAATCATCCGCATAAATGTGGCTCCGGCGTTCTTCAAGCCGAATGGCATTGTGACATAACAGAAGCACCCGAACGGGGTGATAAAAGATGTCTTTATTTCGTCGGGTCCATACAGACGGATCTGGTGGTACCCGAAGTAGGCGTCCAAAAAGGACAAACGCTCGCACCCAGCAGTCGAATCGACTATCTGATCGATGCGAGGGAGAGGGAAGTGATCTTTCGGGCAGGCCCGATTGATATGCTTGAAATCGATGCACATGCGAAGCGAGTCATCTTTCTTTGGGACCATGCCAACATTGGCTAACCACTCGGAGTGGTAAATCTCTCGGATAAACTCAGCTGCCAAAAGCCGAGCCACCTCTTCGCCGATTGCTTTTCTTTTCTGGACGGCGGACCATCGGAGATGCTCTTTGACTGGTTTCACTTTCGGTTCGACTCGCAAATGATGCTCAGCCAGTCCCCTGGGAACACCTGGCATGTCAGAAGGCTTCCATGCAAAGATGTCCCAGTTCTCACGGAGGAACTGGACGAGCGCTTCTTCCTATTTGAGTCGAGTGTGGTCGAAATGTGGGTCGGAGCTGCATTGGGGTCCGTCGGGTGAATGTGAACAGACTTCATCTCGCCAGACGACTGGAATGCTGAATCCGTGGCTGGCTTCTTGGCTCGCAGCAAGTCACTCAGGTCTGCATTTTTCTGGTATTCTTGCAGTTCTACCACGGCCATCCGGGCATCGGCGATCTTTGAGCCCTTCTGGAAACACTCTTCCGCCTTTTTCCGATTACCAGAGATAGTGATCACTCCTCTGGGACCAGGCATCTTCAGTTTGAGGTACACGTAACAAGGTCGAGCCATGAATCATGCATAAGCTGGCCTGCCCAGAATTGCATGATACGCACTCTGAAAATCCACAACTTCAAACGTCAACTTTTCTTTGCGGTAATTTTTGGCATCGCCGAAAACCATGTCGAGTGCAATCTGATCGAGGGATGCATCCTTCTTGCCTGGGATGACCCCATGGAAACTCATATGGCTTTCACTGAGTCTGGACATCAGAATGCCCATACCTTTCAATGTTTCTGCATACAGAATGTTCATACCACTGCCACCGTCCATCAAGACCTTTGTCAGTCGAGTGCCTTCGACCATCGGGTCGACCACCAGTGCTTGCCTCCCAGGGGTGGCGATGTGCATTGGATGATCAGATTGGTCGAACGTAATGGCAGTCTGCGACCATTTCAAGTAACTGGGTGTCGCCGGAGCGACCATGTTCACTTCTCTGTTGGTGACTTTCAATCGACTCTTGTTTTCAACATCAGCAAAAATCATTAGAGTGGAATTCACGTGAGGATAACCATCATCATCTTCTCCTTCACTCTCAGCTTTGTCTGCCTCCTCCTTTTCCTTAGGCTGTTTCTCTCGGAACTGCTGGATCAGGAGCCGACACTGTCGAGTGGTATGCTTGGGGTAAATGAAATTACCTTCTTCATCTTTTTTGTAGTGGATATGGCACGGTAGATCCAACACGTCATTTCCATCTTGATATTTTACTTTCTTGGGGTTCCACGGCCCTTTGGGCTTCCCCTTGAACTTTCCTTGAACCACAGCCAAGGCCTCACCCGGAGCAGCTGGTTCGGCCTTGCGTTTCTGTTTCCGACTGGAGTTCCCTCCTCCGGCTTCGTGGGCGACTGCTTTGTGCTTGCCGCTCCGTAGTCGCTCTTCCTCTTCACCATTGCCATACTTGGTGGCAATTTTCATCATCTGAGTCAGAGTCATGTTTCCTGTCCGACCGAATTTCAGATTCAACTCCCGGTACCTGATGCCTTCCTTGAAAGCACAAATTGCCTGATGATCAGACACATCTTCCACCGTGTGGTGCAGGGTGATCCACCTCTGGATATAATCTCTCAAAGTTTCATTCGGTTTCTGGACGCAACACTGTAATTCTGTCAAACCTGCTAGCAATTTGCAAGTACCCTCAAACGTTCTGACAAACACTCGGGTGAGATCTTCCCAAGTATAGATGCTGCCAGGTGCCAACTGATTTAGCCACGCTCTAGCCGAGCCCTCCAACATCAGAGGAAGATGTTTCATGGCCACCTCATCATTGCCGCCACCAATCTGGACAGCCACTCGGTAGTCCTCGAGCCAGGTGTTAGGCTTGGACTCTCCGGTGAACTTACTGACTCCCGTCGCCAACCTGAAGTTGGGGGGAATCACTGCAGCTCTGATAGCTCTGCTGAAGCACTCTGGGCCAGAGACATGCACCCTATTGCTGGTTTGTGGGCCTCTGTCATGGCCATCTCGGCGAGCTCTGTTTCTGTCGACCAAGCCCTGCACGAGAATAGATCTCGCATCAAATACTGGCTCCCTGGGGTCGACTAGAATACCTCTTCCGACGCTGTTAGGGCACCGTCTTCATGTGGCCGCGGCACATATGACCCACTGTAGGATCGAAAGTATGTCTAGAGGGGGGTGATTAGACTACTTGACCAAATAAAAACTTAACCTTTTCCCAATTTTAGTTCTTGGCAGATTTTAGCTATTGTAGGACAAGTCAAGCAATCATCACACAATTCAAGCAAGCATGCAAAGAGTATATTGGCAGCGGAAAGTAAAGCACGCAACTTGCAAGAATGTAAAGGGAAGGGTTTGGAGAATTCAAACACAATTGGAGACATGGATGTTTTTCCCGTGGTTTGGATAGGTGGTGCTATCCTACATCCACGTTGATGGAGACTTCAACCCACGAAGGGTAACGGTTGCGCGAGTCCACGGAGGGCTCCACCTGCGAAGGGTAATGGTTGCGCGAGTCCACGGAGGGCTCCACCCACGAAGGGTCCACGAAGAAGCAACCTTGTCTATCCCACCATGGCCATCGCCCACGAAGGACTTGCCTCACTAGCGGTAGATCTTCACGAAGTAGGCGATCTCCTTGCCCTTACAAACTCCTTGGTTCAACTCCACAATCTTGTCGGAGGCTCCCAAGTGACACCTAGCCAATCTAGGAGACACCACTCTCTGAGAAGTAACAAATGGTGTGTAGGTAATGAACTCCTTGCTCTTGTGCTTCAAATGATAGTCTCCCCAACACTCAACTCTCTCTCATAGGATTTGGATTTTGTGGAAAGAAGATTTGAGTGGAAAGCAACTTGGGGAAGGCTAGAGATCAAGATTCATATGGTAGGAATGGAATATCTTGGTCTCAACACATGAGTAGGTGGTTCTCTCTCAGAACATATGAGTTGGAATTGTGTATGTGTTCTGATGGCTCTCTCCACGAATGAAGAGGAGGTGGAGGGGTATATATAGCCTCCACACAAAATCCAACCGTTACACACAGTTTTCCAATCTCGGTGGGACCGAATCAACAAACTCGGTCGGACCGAAAAGGTAAACCTAGTGACCGTTAGAGATTTTCGGTGGGACTGACATGCAACTCGGTAGGACCGATATGGTTAGGGTTTGGGCATAACGTAATCTCGGTGAGACCGATTACACAAACTCGGTGAGACCGAGTTTGGTAATAAGCTAACCAGAGAGTTGGTCAGGTAAACTCGGTGGGACCGATTTGCTCTTTCGGTGAGACCAAAAAGTTACAAAAGGGAAACAAAGAGTTTACATTGCAATCTCGGTGGGACCGATTCGCTCTTTCGGTGAGACCGAAAAGTTATGAAAGGGAAACAGAGAGTTTGCAATCCCATCTCGGTGAGACCGAGATCCCTATCGGTAGAACCGAATTGCTAGGGTTTGGCAGTGGCTTATGACAAGTGAAACTCGGTGGCGCCGGATAGAAAGAATCGATATGACCGAGTTTGGCTTAGGGTTTAGGTCATATGTGGATATGGGAAAGTAGTTGAGGGTTTTGGAGCATATCACTAAGCACATGAAGCAAGAGGCTCATTAAGCAACACCTCATCCCTCCTTGATAGTATTGGCTTTTCCTAAAGACTCAATGTGATCTTGGATCACTAAAATATAAAATGAAGAGTCTTGAGCTTTTGATATTGAGCCAATCCTTTGTCCTTAGCATTTTGAGGGTTCCACTTTCACATCCATGCCATGCCAATCATTGAGCTTTCCTGAAATAGTCATCTTGGAATAGCATTAGCTCAATGAGCTATATGTTGTTATGAATTACCAAAACCACCTAGGGATAGTTGCACTTTCAATCTCCCCCTTTTTGGTAATTGATGACAACATATAGATCAAAGCTTCAACAAATGATAATAAGCATGAAATATATCGTCGCTTTGAGAAGTATTAGACAAGTAAGAGCTCCCCCTAAATTTGTGCATATTTAAAATTTGCTTTGGACTACAAATGCACAAAGAGTTAGAGTCATGGGTTACTCTTCCATGTCACATACATCTTGGTGGAGCGCTTAAAATGATAAGAATGAAATACATGCACTCATCACCAAGAATAGTGAATGATCACATAAGATAGATAAGATGATAATATTAAGCAAACATTAAGTGTAGCTTATGATCAAACACATGATCATCAATGTCTCACGAGCAATGACATAGTATCTCACACAAAAGCAAACAAAGTTCGAAAAACCGCCAAATAAAACAAGAGAGAATAAAAGCAACACTAAAAGCAACACACTCTCTCGAAGCCTATGATCTATACATTTTCTCCCCCTTTGGCAACAAGTTACCAAAAAGTTCCTAGAAAATGCATAGTGCTAAGTCGACACTCAGGCTTGATCTTCAGGTGGTGGTGGAGTCCGGAGCACTCCAAGGTAGTACTCTTCATTGTCCTTGATGTATTGCCAATCAACCCATCTCATATCACAGACAATTGGCTTCTTGTCTAGCAGCACTGTCTCATAAAAGTCTTGCTGCTCCTTGGTGTGAAACCTGTAGTCAACTGCAGTCCTTCTCCTTGAAGCATACGGGTCTGCTTCTCTCCACTTCCGGAGCCCTGAATCTCTCCTGAGTTTCATATCCTCAGCCACAGGATGAGCATCGTTGTGGTCTGGGATCTTGGGCTTGAGCTTTCTAAGAACATTCTCTTCTTCTTCTTCTTCTGCAGCTTCAGGTACTGGGGCCTTGTTCTTCTCAGTAGCTGGGATGCTTCTTATGTTCCTCTTTGGCTTTGGCTTTGGAGCTGGCTTGGCCTTGGAAGCAGCTGCCCCTGTTCTTATGGCATCACCCATCAGCTTGGGTGCCTTAGGTGCTGGTGCAGCTACCTCTTCTTCTTCCTCCTCATCTTCCATGATGGAAGCCTTGCCAAGCACTCTGGCTACAGTTTTCTTCACCCTTTCTTTCCTCTTCTTGCCTTCAGCAGCAACTGGCTCAATGGGAGTGGGCTTCTCAGTTGAAGCTCTAGCCTTTGACAGAGGCTGCCTGCCTGCTGGCCTTTTGATCTTCATCCCTAGTTTTATGCCCTGTGCTGGCTCAACTCTCTTGGAAGTTGCTTCCTCTTCTGCCACATAATCCTCATCTTCTGAGTCTGAGGTTCTCTTCTTTCTCTGTCTTGTGGCAGCTTTAGGCAGATTGCTAGGTGTGCTCCTGCTGCCATCATCTGAGGAACTTGAGGGACTTGTGCCCTCACTCATCTGCACTTGCTGCTCTGACAAGTTCTGGCTGTCACTTTGGTCTGACATGAAGCAAACTCTGACTGCTGACCCCGTGAATAGGTTATAGATGAGATAGAGTGGATAAGCATCACAAAATGCAGAGATTTTTGCAAAAGAGTAATTCAAAAACTTAGTTTTAGTTTCCCACTGAAAGCATCTCGGATCTACCGATTTCTAAACTCGGTGATACCGAAGCAGTTTTGGCACCTAAACTAGTGAACTCGGTCAGACCGAGTCACAGTTCGGTGGCACCGGGACTGCTAGGGTTTCACAGAGTTCGAAAATCGGTCACACCGATAAGTAATTCTCGGTCAGACCGAGTCTCACTTGTGCAATGGCATAAGCCAAATCGGTGGGACCGAGTTTTTCAACTCGGTGGGTCCGAGATGGTTTCGGCGGAAACCTAACCCTAAAATTTTCGAATTAAACCTAATCTACGAGTTCATTGACTGGATAGAAGTTTAACAAACGTGGCAAGAATCATGATGATCACAATGTGCTAAGAATCGGATTGGGGAATAGCACAAAGATCGAGTCCATACCCTAGTTCGGCGGAGACTCGCTATGGCGGCAACGGCGGGGTTGAATTTCTGTTGACGGCGACGGAGACTAGCGACTGGAGGCGGCTGGCGGCGAGGAGACGATCCGGAGACCAAGTTGGCAGAGCAGGCTATCGCGCGGGCGAAGGGGTTCGGAGAAATTTCCAAATATTTACCCGTGACTATATATAGCCCGACCCTATCGGTGTGACTGAGTGGAACAACTCGGTGGCACCGAGATGCAAAACTGTATACAGTTGTTGCAACTCGGTGTGACCGAATGGTTCAAATCGGTTGCACCGAGATCGAAAACCTAGATCAACTTAATGATCTTGGTAGGACCGAAAGTAGGGTATCGGTCAGACCGAGAATCATAAAGAGGTTTTGGAAGTTTAAGTCTATGACGAATCGGGGACTCCGAGCGCTCCTCACACAGAGTAGTTCGAATCTGACTTGATCAAATTTTGTGATGTAGCATGAATAGAGTTTGAGACGAGAAAAGCATAGATAGCTAGAGGAGGTTCTTAGGCATTCTTGTCCATCCACTTGGCAAAAGGAAATAAAACCAAACAATCAAAACAACAAGTGGATGTCCTCGAATGAGTAAAATATGCAACCAGCATGCTCACACAATAAGATGGCAAATGAAATATGTGACAAGGCATGCACAACCAATTCTAGCATCTATCAAGCAATTTGCGATGACAAGGTCATCTATATATGAGTATATTGACTTAGGAGTCAAGTGAGAACACTTGATCATAGGTCATACTCATCGTTTAAGCTCAAGTGGGGTTACCACTTTTACATAAAGCATTGTTGTGTTCACATCTTTAGAGTTGCTTTAGCTCAAGTCTTAGAGTAAAGCTCCCCCTAGATGTGATATCCCCCCTTAGAGGGATGAACTAACCTCGGGTTTTGTCGATGATGGCTTCATGTAGATGTTGAAGATGTGGATGCTCAATGTTGATGTAGATCACTTGGAGCTATCCATTTGAGTGAATTGCACTTTCAATACCTACATGGGTTAGTCCCACAAGGAACAAACAAGGATATCCATAGACATAGAGTGATGCACACACAAGATGATGTCCATGAAAACTTTTAGGTTACCTTGTCCCTTGTCTTACCAACAAGAGGGTTTGTGACTCCTTGAACTAGTGCAATATGTGGAAGTTGATTGCACTTGTTCTTGCCAAAATGATAAGAGTGAAGTATGTTGGCGGAGTCACCCTCAAGAACTCTCTAGTTCTTCTTCTTTTGGATCCACACCATCTTGATGGGAATCCTTGGAGTTGTAGTCATACTTGAGGAAGTGGAACTTGAAGTAGTCTTGGGAATCCACTTGACTAAGGTCTTAGGAGCTTCTTCAAATGCATCAATTTCCTCTTGAAGCTTGTCCTTGCCTTTTTGCTTGTAGTCTTGTGGTGGAAGATCATCTTGAGCTTGTGTCCCCTTGAAAGAAGTATCATACTTCTCTTGTTGAGGAACAAACTTTGTCTTGGGGTATTGATCTTCTTCCCACTCAACTCCATTGGCATTGAACTTTCGTTCAAAACCAACACCTTGATTCTTCCGGTGCATTCCTTGCTTGCGCACAATTTCCTCGAATTGCTTACTCCCGGCAAGGCTTTTGTACACTCCTTTCTCTATAATTCCCTTCAATAAGCTATTTTCTTGCTCAAGTGTAACTTGGCTAAGAGAATCATTAGTGGAATCAAGAGAACTACTAGAAGCAACAATATTGGATTTAGCATGATCATTGTTAATGCTAGAGGAAGAATCTTTCTTGTTCTTGTTACTAGACTTGACTTGAGGCATGTAAGTGGATAAGAGTAAACGCTTGGCAATGTAAGAAGAACTTTTCTTGCAGAGATCATCATTGATTGCTTTTAAGAACTCATGCTCTTGCTCAAGATTGAGCTTTTCAAAGCGTAATTTCTCATGAGCTCTTAAAAGTTCTCGATGATCTTCAAAGATAGTTTCATGAGCTAACTTAAGAGTGTTTAGTTCTTTAGTTAGAGCCTTAATCTTCTCCTTATCATTGTCATTCGTTTTATCTTGATTAGCATGATTAATTGACGTTTCATCATAGTATTCATCACTAGAGTTGTCAACAAGCAAATCATCACCTAACAAGTCATCTTCATCACTATTGAAATCAACATACTCGGGGTGTGTTACCTTAGGACCTTTGGCCATGAAGCATCTTCCAATTCCTTCATTTGGTGAGTCAAATATGTCGTAGGAGTTGGTTGACACAAGTGCTAGACCGGCAACACCTTCATCTTGAGTATCTTCGGAGTCGGAGTGATAACTTCTCTCGGAGTGGCTGTCGGAGTCGGAGCCGGATACCCATTCACCAACATGAGCTTGATGTCTTCGTTTTGTGTAGCTCCTTGATGATTTTTCCTTCCTTTCCAAATCCTTGCTTCTCCGTGAGTATCTTCGTTCATAACGATCATCTCTACTCCTTCTCTCTCTTGGTGGTGATTCTTTGCTTCTTCTTTTTGGAGAATCTTCTCTTGTCTTGTAGGGGGCCGTACACTCATTGGAATAGTGTCCGGATCTTCCACAACTGTAGCAGTTTCGCTCTCGACTAGAAGATCTTTTGTCATTGTAGGACCTTGACTTGAAGCTTCTATCTTTGCTTCTACTCTTGTAGAACTTGTTGAAGTTCTTCACCATTAAGCTCAATTCTTCATTGAAGTTTTGTTTCTCACTTGATGATGTAGGGGCTTCACATGAGGCTTTGTAGGCACCACTTGATTTGTTATGAAGTTCCTCTTTATCCTTAAGTGACATCTCATGAGCAACAATTCTTCCAATCACCTCCGTTGGCTTGAGATCTTTGTAATTGGGCATCATTTGGATCAATGTGCACACGGTATCATATTTTCCATCCAAGGCTCTTAGAATCTTCTTGATGATGAATCTATCGGTCATCTCTTCACTTCCTAAGCCGGCAATCTCATTTGTGATGAGAGCAAGCCTAGAGTACATTTCAGCGACACCTTCACCATCCTTCATTTTGAACTTGTCAAGTTGACTTTGAAGCACATCCAACTTGGATTCCTTGACGGAGTCGGTACCTTCATGCATATCAATCAAAGTGTCCCAAATTTCCTTTGCATTCTCAAGACGGCTGATTTTGTTGAATTCTTCGGGGCACAATCCGTTGAAGAGAATATCACAAGCTTGAGCATTGTATTGCAACATCTTCAACTCATCCACGGTAGCTTCACGGTTTGGTTCTTTCCCATCAAAGAAGTCACCTTGCAAACCAACACACACAATAGCCCAAACGGCGGGGTTATGTCCAAGAATATGCATTTTCATTTTATGCTTCCAACTAGCAAAATTAGTACCATCAAAGTAAGGACCTCTACGGTGATAATTTCCCTCGCTAGACGCCATACTCTCCTAGGTTGTGAAACCAAGGCTATGACCACCAAAAGCTATGGAGATCAAAGAAAATGGAGACCAAAGCTCTAATACCACTTGTAGGATCGAAAGTATGTCTATAGGGGGGGTGATTAGGCTACTTGACCAAATAAAAACTTAACCTTTTCCCAATTTTAGTTCTTGGCAGATTTTAGCTATTGTAGGACAAGTCAAGCAATCATCACACAATTCAAGCAAGCATGCAAAGAGTATATTGGCAGCGGAAAGTAAAGCATGCAACTTGCAAGAATGTAAAGGGAAGGGTTTGGAGAATTCAAACACAATTGGAGACACGGATGTTTTTCCCGTGGTTCGGATAGGTGGTGCTATCCTACATCCACGTTGATGGAGACTTCAACCCACGAAGGGTAACGGTTGCGCGAGTCCACGGAGGGCTCCACCCACGAAGGGTAATGGTTGCGCGAGTCCACGAAGGGCTCCACCCACGAAGGGTCCACGAAGAAGCAACCACCCACGAAGGGTCCACGAAGAAGCAACCTTGTCTATCCCACCATGGCCATCGCCCACGAAGGACTTGCCTCACTAGCGGTAGATCTTCATGAAGTAGGCGATCTCCTTGCCCTTACAAACTCCTTGGTTCAACTCCACAATCTTGTCGGAGGCTCCCAAGTGACACCTAGCCAATCTAGGAGACACCACTCTCTGAGAAGTAACAAATGGTGTGTAGGTAATGAACTCCTTGCTCTTGTGCTTCAAATGATAGTCTCCCCAACACTCAACTCTCACTCATAGGATTTGGATTTTGTGGAAAGAAGATTTGAGTGGAAAGCAACTTGGGGAAGGCTAGAGATCAAGATTCATATGGTAGGAATGGAATATCTTGGTCTCAACACATGAGTAGGTGGTTCTCTCTCAGAACATATGAGTTGGAATTGTGTATGTGTTCTGATGGCTCTCTCCATGAATGAAGAGGAGGTGGAGGGGTATATATAGCCTCCACACAAAATCCAACCATTACACACAGTTTTCCAATCTCGGTGGGACCGAATCAACAAACTCGGTCGGACCGAAAAGGTAAACCTAGTGACCGTTATAGATTTTCGGTGGGACTGACATGCAACTCGGTAGGACCGATATGGTTAGGGTTTGGGCATAACGTAATCTCGGTGAGACCGATTACACAAACTCGGTGAGACCGAGTTTGGTAATAAGCTAACCAGAGAGTTGGTCAGGTAAACTCGGTGGGACCGATTTGCTCTTTCGGTGAGACCGAAAAGTTACAAAAGGGAAACAAAGAGTTTACATTGCAATCTCGGTGGGACCGATTCGCTCTTTCGGTGAGACCGAAAAGTTACGAAAGGGAAACAGAGAGTTTGCAATCCCATCTCGGTGAGACCGAGATCCCTATCGGTAGAACCGAATTGCTAGGGTTTGGCAGTGGCTTATGACAAGTGAAACTCGGTGGCGCCGGATAGAAAGAATCGGTATGACCGAGTTTGGCTTAGGGTTTAGGTCATATGTGGATATGGGAAAGTAGTTGAGGGTTTTGGAGCATATCACTAAGCACATGAAGCAAGAGGCTCATTAAGCAACACCTCATCCCTCCTTGATAGTATTGGCTTTTCCTAAAGACTCAATGTGATCTTGGATCACTAAAATATAAAATGAAGAGTCTTGAGCTTTTGAGCTTGAGCCAATCCTTTGTCCTTAGCATTTTTAGAGTTCCACTTTCACATCCATGCCATGCCAATCATTGAGCTTTCCTGAAATAGTCATCTTGGAATAGCATTAGCTCAATGAGCTATATGTTGTTATGAATTACCAAAACCACCTAGGGATAGTTGCACTTTCACCCACTCCTTGGAGGAGGCGTGGGCACTCGACGGCGACCATCGCGATCGGCTCGACGATCATACTGCTCCTGGTTTCTGTACTGGTCACGCTGCTCTCCACGTCCCTCATGCCTCGGGGGTGATCTCGGGCTATGGGCCGACTGGACCGTATCTGCGACCACAGATCTACTATGGATCCTATCCCGCGACTGAGACATGGCCGTATTCTTCTCTCCTGCTGTCCGGAGCAAAGCCCTGATCTGTGCCAGACCTCGGCCAGCTTCTGACTGGGAAGGTTGAATTGACTCTGCTATTCGGGCAGCAGCTGCTAGGTTTTGGATCGGTGTTCGGTATACCTGAGTCGGAGGTGGAAAAAGTTGGCGTTGACTGGACTCAGGAGCACGTTGACGAGCGTGATCATCGAGTGCGCGCTGGAGGTTCTCCAGCCGAGTGCGCTCAGCCAGATTGGCCAAGCGAGCCTACTCCAAGGCCTGGGCCTCGGGTGTTTCTCCAACTATAGGAGTATGCAGGGCATCCATGTTTCGGCGACGAAGTTCTTCTCTCTGCTGCGAGGAGAGAGGCTCGGGGCGGTACTCCTCGTGAACGTGCGACGGATCACCGTTCCCGTCACCTCCGTCTTCACGATTGAAGCCAGGAGGACCGCGTGGTCCATTGACCATCAGGACTTCCGCTGCCGAGTCATTGCTGCCGCACTCAGATGCAGTCTCCACGGAGCCAGTCGACAGATCGAACAGGCCGTAGAGAGACTCATCAGGCTCGATCGCCGCGACTTGAGGGGTGGCTGACTGGCGGGCCACCGCATGCTTCACCCACCGTTGAATCCTCGATCGGCCGGTGCGCTTGCCCCGGCGGGTTGCAGGGAGGGGGAAAGCCGTTGGATTCAACTGGTACTGGGTCGACGGTTGCCGCAGGAGGACGCCGCGGATGCATGCGTGAAAGTGTGTCGCCCCACGGGCGGGGAGCGCGTCGATGTCGAGTGGTGCCTCCTGAAGCCAAGCGGAGTCGTCGGCGACAAACATGAGCGCGCCGAGATGGATCTCGTAGCCCTCAGCCAAACCTCCGCCTGGAACCATGATGATGGGGATCGGAAAAATTGCAACTCCTCCAATAAGTCGCTAAGACACCTGCCCCACGGTAGGCGCCAACTGTCGTGGATCTAAGACTGATAGTAGAATGGGGGTTAGGTATGAGGAGGCAAGATCCTAGCTATGGAGTAGTTGTACACATGAGTTTTACGAGTTCAGGTCCTTCTCGGAGGAAGTAACAACCCTACGTCTCGGTGCCCTGAGGCAGTCGACTAGATTATATGTGTGTGTGTGAGTTTACAAAAGTGCGAACCCTTGTCCCAGAGGAGGGGGGTGGCTTATATAGAGTGCGCCAGTACCCCAGCTCCCCTCCATTACACAGGGTTCAATGCTCGTAAAGGAAAGGCGTTACTGGTAACGTCTACAGTAAAGTGTCATAAATGCTCATAATGCTATGGTTTAAGTCCCAACCGTTGCAGAGTGGAGGGTTCCTCATCTTCTGGTGGTCGAGTGTCTTCAAGGTGGTCGAGTGAGCGCATCTCCACGGTCGAGTGGATGATGATTTCTCTTCGACTGCTTCTGATTCTTTGTAAAGATGTCCTTGGGGAGGGTATGCTGGACAGGTCCATGACCCTACCCTAGGTACATAGCTTCATCAGCTGCCGTTGCCGTAGAATAACAAGGGGTGTGGGTGAGTGGAGGGATGGCCTGGCCAACGGTGGGAGTAGTAGGGGGCGGTGAGGCCTCCGCGGCAGCACAGCCAGCCACGGGAGGCAGGAGCAGGCGGCACGACCGGCGCTGCTTTGGGCGGCTGGAGCAAGAAGACCAGAGGTTGAAGAAGCACTATGGCCGTTGGATGGACATCGTACGATCACTAGAGCTAGAATCGTTCATATTAACTAGGTTGACAAAGCCCTCCGTCCCCATCAACTTAGTAGGCCCCACAAGTCAGCCTCCCACTATGTTGGGTCCCAGCTAGCAGGGGGAGTATTCATTTTTTGTGCGTAATAAGGAGGCACTTCCTTGCGTGCAAAGATATAGCTAGTGGGTCCGACCTGTCAGCGGGGGGAACGTTTTTTTGCAAAATACAGAGGCCCTTCCGATGGGTCCCAGATGTCTGCTACCTCTTGAGCACTGCATTGGTTTTTCCTTGAAGAGGAAAGGGTGATGCAGCAAAGTAGTATAAGTATTTCCCTTAGTTTTTGAGAACCAATTTATCAATCCAGTAGGAGGCCACACGCAAGTCCCTCGTACCTACACAAACAAATAAGAACCTCGCAATCAACGCGATAAAGGGGTTGTCAATCCCTTCACGGTCACTTACGAGAGTGAGATCTGATAGAGATAATAATAATAATATAAATATTTTTGGTATTTGTATTATATAGATTGAAAGTAAAAGATTGCAAAGTAAAATAGATTGGAAATTTATATGATGGAAAATAGACCCGGGGGGCATAGGTTTCACTAGTGGCTTCTCTCAAGATAGCATAAGTATTACGGTGGGTGAACGAATTACCGTCGAGCAATTGATAGAAAAGCGAATAATTATGAGAATATCTAGGCATGATCATGTATATAGGCATCACGTCCGTGACAAGTAGACCAACTCCTGCCTGCATCTACTACTATTACTCCACACATCGACCGCTATCCAGCATGCATCTAGAGTATTAAGTTCATAAGAACAGAGTAACGCCTTAGGTAAGATGACATGATGTAGAGGGATAAAATCAAGCAATATGATATAAACCCCATCTTTTTATCCTTGATGGCAACAATACAATACGTGTCATTTCCCTTTCTGTCACTGGGATCGAGCACCGCAAGATTGAACCCAAAGCTAAGCACTTCTCCCATTGCAAGAAAGATCAATCTAGTAGGCCAAACCAAACTGATAATTCGAAGAGACTTCGAAAGATAACCAATCATGCATAAAATATTTCAGAGAAGAATCAAATATTGTTCATAGATAGACTTGATCATAAACCCACAATTCATCGGATCTTGACAAACACACCGCAAAAAGAGTTACATCGAATAGATCTCCAAGAAGATCGAGGAGAACTTTGTATTGAGATCCAAAGAGAGAAGAAGCCATCTAGCTAATAACTATGGACCCGAAGGTCTGAAGTAAACTACTCACACATAATCGGAGGGGCCATGGAGTTGATATAGAGGCCCTTCATGATCGATGCCCCCTCCGGCGGAGCTCCAGAAAAGGCCCCAAGATGGGATCTCTTGGGTACAGAAGGTTGCGATGGGATCTCTGATATAGTGTAGTCGGGAGAATTCAGAAAGATAATAGGACTATCATGTGTGGGTGCAAAAGCAACAATTTCATGTTTAACATAAGGAACAATAGCAAGTTCATATCCATAATCATAATTCATATTGGCATCGTAGCCACAAGCATAACAAGCATCAAGTTCATCAAAAAGGGATATTTCAAATGAATCAACGGGATCATAGCAATTATCATAGCATTCATCCTTAGGTAAGCATGAAGGGACATTAAATAATGTATGAGTTGGAGGGTTACTCTCATTAGAAGGTGGGCACAGGTAGCTAATCCGTTCTTCCTCCGTTTGTTCTTCGCTCCCCTCCTCATCTTTTTCATCCGATGAGCTCACAGTTTCATCAATTTCTTCTTCCATAGACTCCTCCAAAATATTAGTCTCTTCTTGGACAGCAGATACTTTCTCAATAAATGCATCAATATCGGAATTGTATTTATAATTATCATATCTATATTTAAGGATGGCAAAATTTTCAGGTCTATAAACATCATCATCAAAAGCTTCATACTTTTCAAACAAAGATTCAATTTCATAAGCACCCTTAAAAGCAACAAATTCTTCTATTCATTCCACATCATAATAATCATATATACCATTAGCATAAGAAGCTAAGGTTTCATTATCATTAAATTTGCATGAAAAGGGAAGGTGTGGAGCATTCATCCTAGAGCAACAATTATAATCATATCTCAAGCATAAATCCTGAGCATACCAATGCAACATATAAATTTGATCCCATAAAAGTTTCCCTTTTTGAGTCAAGCGATAATCCCTAAAGTATTCACGTTGATCCAATGTTACTCCCATTATATAGTTGAATGGGGTTTTCTCAGGATTATCAAAGTAGTGCATAATATCTTTTACATAACGAGCATCGAGGGTTTTAGGAGGTTCCCCATCTCCATGAGTAGCAAGTACAACTAATTTTTTTGGTATTTCATGTTCCATATCCATAACTAAAGATAGAGAACAACTTAGAACAAGAAATAAAAACTACTTAGTGATAAAGCAAACAAGCACACACGAGAATATTCACCCCACGCTTTTGATCCCCCGCAACGGCGCCAGAAAAAGGTCTTGATAACCCACAAGTATAGGGGATCGTTTGTAGCCTTCTTAGATAATAAGAGTGTCAAACCCAACGAGGAGCTAAAGGCAGAACAAATATTCCCTCAAGTTCTATTGACCACCGATACAACTCTACGCACACTTGATGTTTGCTTTATCGGAAACAATTATGAAACTATTTTGTAGGTGTGATGCTAGAACTACTTTGCAAGAGTAAAACTAGAAGTACTTTGCAAGATAATAAAAGTTAGGTGTTTAGTAAAAGGGTTTGTGTCAACAAGAAAGTTATTTGTCCCTAGGCAATTGATAACAAGTACCGGTAATCATTCTTGCAACTTTATATGAGGGAGAGGCATGAGCTAACATACTTTCTCTACTTGGATCTGAAGGAAATATGCCCTAGAGGCAATAATAAAGTTATTATTTATTTCCTTATATCATGATAAATGTTTATTATTCATGCTAGAATTGTATTAACCGAAAACATGATACATGTGTGAATACATAGACAAACAGAGTGTCACTAGTATGCCTCTACTTGACTAGCTCGTTGATCAAAGATGGTTATGTTTCCTAGCCATAGACAAAGAGTTGTCATTTCATTAACGGGATCAAATCATTAGGAGAATGATGTGATTGACTTGACCCATCCCGTTAGCTTAGCACTCGATCGTTTATATGTTGCTATTGCTTTCTTCATGACTTATACATGTTCCTAGACTATGAGATTATGCAACTCCCGTTTACCGGAGGAACGCTTTGTGTGCTACCAAACGTCACAACATAACTGGGTGATTATAAAGGTGCTCTACAGGTGTCTCCGAAGGTACTTTTTGGGTTGGCGTATTTCGAGATTAGGATTTGTCACTCCGATTGTCAGAGAGGTATCTCTAGGTCCTCTCGGTAATGCACATCACTTAAGCCTTGCAAGCATTGCAACTAATGAGTTAGTTACGGGATGATGTATTACAGAATGAGTAAAGAGACTTGCCGGTAACGAGATTGAACTAGGTATTGAGATACCGACGATCGAATCTCGGGCAAGTAACATACCGATGACAAAGGGAACAACGTATGTTGTTATGCGGTCTGATCGATAAAGATCTTCATAGAATATGTGGGAGCCAATATGAGCATCCAGGTTCCGCTATTGTTTATTGACCGGAGACGTGTGTCGGTCATGTCTACATAGTTCTCAAACCCGTAGGGCCCGCACACTTAAAGTTTTGATGACGGTTATATTATGAGTTTATGAGTTTTGATGTACCGAAGGTTGTTCGGAGTTCCGGATGTGATCACGGACATGACGAGGAGTCTCGAAATGGTCGAGACATGAAGATTGACATATTGGAAGCCTATATTTGGATGTCGGAAGTGTTCCGGGTGAAATCGGGATTTTACCAGAGTGCCGAGGGGTTACCGGAACCCCCCGGGGGCTTAATGGGCCATAGTGGGCCTTTATGGAGAAGAGGAGAGGCGACCAGGGCAGGGACGCGCGCCCCTACCCCCTAGTCCGAATAGGACAAGGAGAGGGGGCAGCGCCCCCCCTTTCCTTCCTCTCTCCCTCCTCTTTTCCCCTCCACTCCTAATCCAACAAGGAAAAGGGAGGGAGTCCTACTCCCGGTGGGAGTAGGACTCCTCCTGGCGTGCCCCTCCAGGCCAGACGCACCTCCTGGCTGGATGCACCTCCCCCCTGCTCCTTTATATACGGGGGTAGGGGGGCACCCTAGAGACACAACAATTGATCGTTTGATCTTTTAGCCATGTGCGGTGCCCCCCTCCACCATAATCCACCTCGATAATACTGTAGCGGTGCTTAGGCGAAGCCCTGCGTCGGTAGAACATCATCATCGTCACCACGCCGTCGTGCTGACGAAACTCTCCCTCAACACTCGGCTGGATCGTAGTTCGAGGGACATCATTGGGCTGAACATGTGCTGAACTCGGAGGTGCCGTACGTTCGGTACTTGATCGGTCGGATCGTGAAGACGTATGACTACATCAACCGCGTTGTGCTAGCGCTTCCGCTTTCGGTCTACGAGGGTACGTGGACAACACTCTCCCCTCTCGTTGCCATGCATCACCATGATCTTGTGTGTGCGTAGGAATTTTTTTTGAAATTACTACGTTCCCCAACAGGATCATATGCACTTATGATTGGAACTCTAGCAAGCATCCACAACTACTAAAGATCATTAAGGCCGTGAAACCCAACCATAGCATTAAGTATCAAGTCCTCTTTATTCCCATATGTCATACCCCACCTACTCGGGTTTAAGTTTCTGTCACTCTCGCAACCCACCGTAAGCGAACCATGAACATATTGCAACACCCTACAGCGGGGCCCCTCACATTTGCACGAGAACGGAGGGCGCCGTAGGACAGCACCATAAATAAAATATACAATCATACCAACCAAGATCACGATTAACCCACATGACAAAACAGATCTACTCAAGCATCTAGGATAACCATAGATCATTGGGAAATAATATATGGAGTTGAGCACCATGTTTATGTAGAGATTACAGGGGGGGAGAAGAGGTGTTACACCACTGCATAGAGGGGGAGAAAGTTGGTGTTGATGGTAGCAAGATTGTTCATGTAGATCGCCGCCCCGATCGTTGCCCCGGCGGCACTCCGGCGCCACCGGGAGAGAGGGGGAGAGAGTCCCCCCTCCTTCTTCTTCTTCCTTGGCCTCCCCCCCTAGATGGGAGGAGAGTTCCCCCTCTAGTCCATGGCCTCCATGGTCGCGGAGGGGCTTTCGCCCCTCCGAGATTGGATCTCCCTCTCTGTTCTCTTCTGTTTCGCGTTCCCGAGATCTGGCCCTTCACGGTTTCTTAAATTCCCGGAGATCCGTAACTCTGATTGCGCCGAAATTTGTACACGGTTTTTTCCATAAATTATCTTTCTTGCACCAAAAGAAGGGCCCCAATCGACCTTCGAGGAGGTCACAAGACACCTGGGCGCGCCAGGGGGTGCATGGCGCGCCCTGGTGGGTTGTGGGCTCTGTGGGCCCCTGTTTGAGTTGATTCCACCTCCTAAAAATCACATATATTCCAAAATAATTCTCTGTAAATTTTTGTCGCATTTGGACTTCGTTTGATATGGATTTTCTGTGAAACAAAAAGATGCAAAAAACAGGAAGTGGCATTGGGCATTGGATAAGTAAGTTAGTCCAAATAAATCATATAAAAAGTTGCCAAAAGTATGTAAAAGTTGTATAATATTGACATGAAACAATCAAAAATTGTAGATGCAACGGAGACGTTTCAATGACGCTGGCAAAAAGATTGCATGTCGTGCTGTGGACATACAAGAGTTGATCAAGAAGAAGCCAACGTTCGAGGACATTGAGGATGAAGAAGAAGATGACACTGTGGGGAATTACAATTCAGACTGATACACATGGTGAAGATGTTGACGCTGCTGCTGCGGATGATGATTAGATTGCTTTTGTCGTATTTGCCTGTCAGAAGACGTTTTTTATCTACTATGTGAAATTGTGTTTTCTATGACAACTGAAACCTGATGAACGTGCTGTTTAGTATTTTGCTGTGAGAACATCACTTGTTATGTATGTTGATTTGTGTTTGGTGATTGTATGACAACTAAAAGATGATGACATTGTTGTTTAGTTGTACTCATATTTGGCTGTGAAACTTGAATTTGATGACATAGTTTGTTGTTGGACTGTAATTTGCTCGACGTCTTCGAATGGGAACAAAGCTGACCCGACAGGGCCTCTGCTAATTTATTTATTTATTACCAAAAGGGCATCTGCTACTTATTTATTTATGAGCAAAAGGGGATACACCCACATTTTCGTTAATAGAAATCATTAGATGTTCAAAACACTATGCCCAGCCTGCTACACATGTTTCATTCATTACTAGTTTCAACAAACTGCTCATGTCATAGCCACTAAATACATCACGAGTGCTACATACACTGCAAATAAAGAGACAATCATCCTACAGAGCACATCGATTTTGCCCATTATCTTCACAAGCTCTTTCATCTCCTCATTGCAGTCAAGGTCGTTCAGCAGCTGTTGCTTGGCCATGATCGGAGGAACTGCATCTTTAACCTTCTGCTCCGCATCTTCCTCTTGTGCCGTTCCTTCAGTTACTTGTCCAACACCCCAACCTGCTGGTATTGGGATTCCTCGGCTAACCAAATAATCAACGTAGTTGCATTCCCCCGCATCAGCAACTTCCCAGAAATACAAATCACACGAATCTTCCCTTTTCTACATGAATCAAATTGGAAGATTATCAACCAAACTATTAAAAAAATCAGCAACTGAAAGCAGCAGAAAAACACTTAAACATATTATTACCCTATGATTCGAGCATTTGTAGAAGACTCGACCAGGGTTGAGGATTGTGGTTGAGACATGATGGATGACTCTGCGTAATTTGCAGCAGTAGCACCAAACCAACGGCAGCGGGTTGCGATGAGCAACCAGCTGCGGTGTGTGTGTCGGCGGGGGTGTGATGAGACCCACGGGCGATGGTATAGGTGGCAACTTGGCGCATATCTGGCTGTTGCCTATTGAAGAGCAGGTGGACGAGCAGCCAGCGGACATGGTTGCTGCGGTAAGAGCTTCTGATGCTAGGCAGAGTAAGTAGAGAAGAGGAGAAGCAAACGTTGGATATGTCAGTTTCATTACTTGCAGAGTAGCATAGCACCATATATAGTCATAGTCTAGGTTTGGATTCGAACCAACTACAGGAGCACGTCTCCCTTTTTTCTAAAACTCAACAACGTCTCTTTACTGGTACACTAACTTGTTCTATACGCCTTCTCAAGTCTTTGGTTTTCTTTCTTTTTTTTGCGAGGAAGGAAGGAGGACAAAATTGAGAGTTCCTGGGACTCGAACCCAAGACCTCTCGGTTGAAAACCAAGGGTGCTAGTCACTTATGTGGCGAACGTTCCCTGGGTGGAGGATGGCAGACGAACTCATTTTCCTCGTAGTTTTAGTTGCGACGCAAGATCGAACTATCACAGTTTCGGGAATGTTATCAGACAAACGAGCCCATATTTTCTTTTCTTCCTATATATAAAAAAAATGCTACTTGGTGTCGGCTTAGTCAACAAACGATTGTGCCAACCTTGACCGTTGGATTGACATTCAACGTTTGTCGTGTTTCTTTAGTCTCTTCTTCCTCCAGCCGCCAAAGCCAAACCGGCGCCGGTGGGACCGCCTACTCCCGCCACCCACGGCTGGCTGTGTTACCGTGCACGCATCGTGGCCACATCGCACCCTAAAACTCTGCGCATCTTCCCCGGCTCCTGTTCGTTGCCCCCGAGGCTTCACCATCGTCCTCAGCCTTGGTTCGCTCACTGCGGTGCCGCCCTCCGGTGTTGTCAACATGATCAACAACTAAGAGGAATAAGGAGATGACTGTACATGGTGAGGATGACAGTAGGGACCCAACAACGCGCGCAGTAATTTTGTTTTTTCGGGACGGAGAAGGGTATCAACTGGGTTGTGCGGGAGCTGTGGCCCGTCTAGCCCAGGCTTTTATTTCATATGTTTAGCACATGACCAGCCCAGTTTGTTTTTTTCCTTTCTAAAAATGGCTAGCCCAGCTATTTTGTTTTTTTGCAGAATAACCAACGTAAGCATACTTGCTTTTCTATGCCCTGTTGGGCCGGAAATCTTTCAAGACGAGGAGGGATGCATTTTGCCCAAAAAATGGGCTATAAGTAATAATAAATGGGCTGTAAAATGAAAAAAATACAGCAAACATACAATTAGTTCCAAAATGCTTTTTTCTTTCGGATTTTGATATTTTAAATTTCATTGTTTTTGTGCGGCTAAAATTTCATTGGATTTAAATTAAGATATGTTTAGTTTTTAAATTAATTTGAATCTAGCTAGAAATTTCAGGCTGTATGTTGTTTGGGACAGATTTGGAGGCTAACTTGTGGGTCTACTAGGTTGACGTGTATGAAAGGCTTTGTCAACTTAGTCCACAAACGATTCTAGTAGCAGTGACCATTGGATGTTAATCCAACGGCCGTGCCGCTTCTTCAATATCTGATCTTCTTGCTCCAGCCGCCCAAACCAGCGCCGGTGGGACTGCCTGCTCCCGCCTCCCGTGGCCGTCTATGCTGCTGCACAGGCTGCACCGCCCACCCTACTCCATTACTGGCCATGCCATTCCTCTACTCACCCACACCTACTGTTAATTTTCAGCGACGGCAACCGGACTAGTAAACCATCGTACTCCCCACCGCGTGGGCAACCACTGCCGAGTCTTCCACGGCTCCGCCCTCCCTAGGCCTCGCTGTCGTCCACCTCCCTGGTGCTCTCGGCGCGGCATGGTCAACATGGTCAACGAACAACATCCATCGGACGTGGACTGTACGTGGAGAGGCTGACAGCTGAGTCCACGGCCTCACACAAGGAAATGCCTCCTTATTACGTGCAAAATAATGATTCCTCCACCTGACATTGATACGTCTCCAACGTATCTATAATTTTTGATTGTTCCATGCTATTATATTATCTGTTTTGGATGTTAATGGGCTTTATTTTACACTTTTATATTATTTTTGGGACTAACCTATTAACCCAAGGCCCAGTGCAAATTGCTGTTTTTTGCCTATTTCAGTGTTTCGCAGTATAGGGCCCCCGCTGTAGGGTGTTGCAATATGTTCATGGTTCGCTTACGGTGGGTTGCGAGAGTGACAGAAACTTAAACCCGAGTAGGTGGGGTATGCCGTATGGGAATAAATAGGACTTGATACTTAATGCTATGGTTGGGTTTCACGACCTTAATGATGTTTAGTAGTCGTGAATGCTTGCTAGAGTTCCAATCATAAGTGCATATGATCCAAGTAGAGAAAGTATGTTAGCTCATGCCTCTCCCTCATATAAAGTTGCAAGAATGATTACCGATACTTGTTATCGATTGCCTAGGGACAAATAACTTTCTTGTTGACACAAACCCTTTTACTAAACACCTAACTTTTATAATATTGCAAAGTACTTCTAGTTTTACTCTTGCAAAGTAGTTATAGCATCACACCTACAAAATATTTCATAACTGTTTCCGATAAAGCAAACGTCAAGTGTGCGTAGAGTTGTATCGGTGGTCAATAGAACTTGAGGGAATATTTGTTCTGCCTTTAGCTCCTCGTTGGGTCCGACACTCTTATTTATCTAACAAGGCTACACACGATCCTCTATATTTGTGGGTTATCAAGACCTTTTTATGGCGCCGTTGCCGGGGATCAAAAGTGTGGGGTGAATATTCTCGCGTGTGCTTGTTTGCTTTATCACTAAGTAGTTTTTATTTCTTGTTCAAAGTTGTTCTCTATCTTTAGTTATGGATATGGAACATGTAATACCAAAAAAATTAGTTGTACTTGCTACTCATGGAGATGGGGAACCTCCTAAAACCCTCGATGCTTGTTATGTAAAAGATATTATGCACTACTTTGATAATCCTGAGAAAACCCCATTCAACTATATAATGGGAGTAACATTGGATCAACGTGAATACTTTAGGGATTATCGCTTGACTCAAAAAGGGAAACTTTTATGGGATCAAATTTATATGTTGCATTGGTATGCTCGGGATTTATGCTTGAGATATGATTATAATTGTTGCTCTAGGATGAATGCTCCACACCTTCCCTTTTCATGCAAATTTAATGATAATGAAACCTTAGCTTCTTATGCTAATGGTATATATGATTATTATGATGTGGAACGAATAGAAGAATTTGTTGCTTTTAAGGGTGCTTATGAAATTGAATCTTTGTTTGAAAAGTATGAAGCTTTTGATGATGATGTTTATAGACCTGAAAATTTTGCCATCCTTAAATATTGATATGATAATTATAAATACAATTCCGATATTGATGCATTTATTGAGAAAGTATCCGCTGTCCAAGAAGAGACTAATATTTTGGAGGAGTCTATGGAAGAAGAAATTGATGAAACTGTGAGCTCATCGGATGAAAAAGATGAGGAGGGGAGCGAAGAACAAACGGAGGAAGAACGGATTAGCTACCCGTGCCCACCTTCTAATGAGAGTGACCCTCCAACTCATACATTATTTAATGTCCCTTCATGCTTACCGAAGGATGAATGCTATGATAATTGCTATGATCCCGTTGATTCATTTGAAATATCCCTTTTTGATGAACTTGATGCTTGTTATGCTTGTGGCTACGATGCCAATATGAATTATGATTATGGATATGAACTTGCTATTGTTCCTTATGTTAAACATGAAATTGTTGCTTTTGCACCCACACATGATAGTCCTATTATCTTTCTGAATTCTCCCGACTACACTATATCAGAGAAGTTTGCACTTATTAAGGATTACGTTGATGGGTTGCCTTTTACCGTTGCACATGATAATTTTGATGAATGTAATATGCATGTGCTTGCTACTCATACTTGCAATTATTATGAGAGAGGAACTAAGTCTCCGCCTCTCTATGTTTTCAACATGATAGAATTGCAAGAAACTACTTGTACTATGCATTGGCCTTTACTTGATGTGCATGAATTTTTCTTGTATGACATGCTGATGTATACTACACAACCTTCTTCTTGTAGACGTTGTTGGGCCTAAGTGCAGAGGTTTGTAGGACAGTAGCAAATTTCCCTCAAGTGGATGACCTAAGGTTTATCAATCAATGGGAGGCATAGGATGAAGATGGTCTCTCTCAAACAACCCCGCAACCAAATAGCAAAGAGTCTCTTGTGTCCCCAACACACCCAATACAATGGCAAATTGTATAGGTGCACTAGTTCGGCGAAGAGATGGTGATACAAGTGCAATATGGATGGTATATAAAGGTTTTTGAAATATGAAAATATAAAAACAGCAAGGTAACTAATGATAAAAGTGAGCACAAACGGTATTGCAATGCTCGGAAACAAGGCCTAGGGTTCATACTTTCACTAGTGCAAGTTCTATCAACAATAATAACATAATTGGATCATATAACTATCCCTCAACATGCAACAAAGAGTCACTCCAAAGTCACTAATAGCGGAGAACAAACGAAGAGATTATTATAGGGTACGAAACCACCTCAAAGTTATTCTTTCTGATCAATCTGTCATAGAGTTCGCACTAGAATAACACCTTAAGATACAAATCAACCAAAACCCTAATGTCACCTAGATACTCCAATGTCACCTCAAGTATCCGTGGGTATGATTATACGATATGCATCACACAATCTTAGATTCATCTATTAAACCAACACAAAGAACTTCAAAGAGTGCCCCAAAGTTTCTACCGGAGAGTCAAGACGAAAACGTGTGCCAACCCCTATGCATAAGTTCACGAGGTATCACCAAAACATACATCAAGTGGATCACGTGATATCCCATTGTCACCACAGATAAGCACATGCAAGACATACATCAAGTGTTCTCAAATCCTTAAAGACCCAATCCAATAAGATAACTTCAAAGGGAAAACTCAATTCATCACAAGAGAGTAGAGGGGGAGAAACATCATAATATCCAAATATAGTAGCAAAGCTCACGATACATCAAGATCGTGCCGACTCAAGAACACGGGAGAGAGAGAGAGATCAAACACATAGCTACTGGTACATACCCTTAGCCCCGAGGGAGAACTAGTCCCTCCTCGTCATGGAGAGCGCCGGGATGATGAAGATGGCCACCGGAGAGGGATTCCCCCCTCCGGTAGGGTGCCGGAACGGATCTAGATTGGTTTTCGGTGGCTACGGAGGCTTCTGGCGACGGAACTCCCGATCTAGGTTTCTTTTTGGAAGTTTGGGGTTATATAAGAGGTGTTGGAGTCGGGAACAAGTCAGGGGGGTCTCCAGGCTGTCCACGAGGCAGGGGGGTGCGCCCGGGGGGTGGGCGCCCCCCACCCTCATGGGCAGCCCGGGACTCTTCTGGCCCAACTCTTTTACTCCATGTCCTTCTTCTGGTCCAAAAATAAGTTCCGTGAAGTTTCAGGTCAATTGGACTCTGTTTGGTTTTCCTTATCTGATATACTCAAAAACAATGAAAAAATAGAAACTAGCACTAGGCTCTAGGTTAATAGGTTAATCCCAAAAATCATATTAAATAGCATATAAATGCATATAAAACATCCAAGGTTGATAATATAATAGCATGGAACAATCAAAAATTATATATACATTGGAGACGCATCATGCATCCCCAAGGTTAAGTCCTGCTCGTCCTCGAGTAGGTAAATGATAAAAACAGAATTTTTGATGTGGAATGCTACCTAACATATTTCTCAATGTAATCTTCTTTTATTGTGGCAAGAATATTAAGATCCATAAGATTCAAGACAAAAGTTTAATGTTGACATAAAAACAATAATACTTCAAGCATACCAACCAAGCAATTATGTGTTCTCAAAATAACATGGCCAAAGAAAGCTTATCCCTACAAAATCATATAGTTTGGCTATGCTTCATTTTCGTCACACAAAAATGCTCTCATCATGCACAACCCCGATGACAAGACAAGTAATTGTTTCATACATTATTAATCTCAAACTTTTTTCAACTTTCATGCAATACATGAGCGTGAGCCATGGACATAACACTATGGGTGGAATAGAATATAATGATGGGGGTTGTGTGGAGAAGACAAAAAGGAGAAAGTCTCACATCGACGTGGCTAATCAATGGGCTAGGGAGATGCCCATCAATTGATGTCAATGCAAGGAGTAGGGATTGCCATGCAACGGATGCACTAGAGCTATAAATGCATGAAAGCTCAACAAAAGAAACTAAGTGGGTGTGCATCCAACTTGCTTGCTCACGAAGACCTAGGGCATTTGAGGAAGCCCATTGTTGGAATATACAAGCCAAGTTCTATAATGAAAAATTCCCACTAGTATATGAAAGTGACAAAACAAGAGACTCTCTATCATAAAGATCATGGTGCTACTTTGAAGCACAAGTGTGGGAAAAAAGGATAGTAGCATTGTCCCTTTTATTTTTTATATTTTTTATTTTTTATTTGGTCTTTTATTTGGCCTTTCTATTTTTGTTTTTTTTCGTTTGGGACAATGCTCTATTAATGATGATCATCACACTTCTATTTATTTACAACTCAAAGATTACAACTCGATACTATAACAAAATATGACTCTATATGCATGCCTCCGGCGGTGTACCGGGATGGGCAATGAATCAAGAGTGACATGTATGATAAATTATGCATGGTGGCTTTGCCATAAATACGATCTCAACTACATGGTCATGCAAGGCAATATGACAATAATGATGTGTGTCATGATGAACGGAACGGTGGAAAGTTGCATGGCAATATATATCGGAATGGCTATGGAAATGCCATAATAGGTAGGTATGGTGGCTGTTTTGAGGAAGATATAAGGAGGTTTATGTGTGACAGAGCGTATCATATCACGGGGTTTGGATGCACCGGCAAAGTTTGCACCAACTCTCGAGGTGAGAAAGGGCAATGCACGGTACCGAAGGGGCTAGCAATGATGGAAGGGTGAGAGTGCGTATAATCCATGGACTCAACATTAGTCATAAAGAACTCACATACTTATTGCAAAAATCTACAAGTCATCAAAAACCAAGCACTACGCGCATGCTCCTAGGGGGATAGATTGGTAGGAAAATACCATCGCTCGTCCCTGACCGCCACTCATAAGGAAGGCAATCAAAGAAACACCTCATGCTTCAAATTTGTCACACAACGGTTACCATACGTGCATGCTACGTGACTTGCAAAACTCAACACAAGTATTTCTCAATTTCACAATTACTCAACTAGCACGACTCTAATATCACCATCTCTATATCTCAAAACAATTATCAAGTATCAAACTTCTCATAGTATTCAATGCACTCTATATGAAAGTTTTTATTATACCCATCTTGGATGCCCATCATATTAGGACTAGTTTCATAACCAAAGAAAACTACCATGATGTTCTAAATACTCTCAAAATAATATAAGTGAAGCACAAGAGTTCATCTATTTATATAAAATAAAACCACCGCCATGCTCTAAGAAGATATAAGTGAGGCACTAGAGCAAACGACAAACTACTCCAAAAGATAAGATCAATGAGTAGTCGAATAATTATGCAACTATGTGAAGACTCTCTAACATTTAATAATTTTAGATCTTGGTATTTTATTCAAACATCAAGAAAAATAAAATAAAATAAAATGACGCTCCAAGCAAAACACATATCATGTGGTGAATAAAAATATAGCTCCAAGTAAAGTTACCGATGAACGAAGACGAAAGAGGGGATGCCTTCCGGGGCATCCCTAAGCTTAGGATCTTGGTTGTCCTTGAATATTACCTTGGGGTTCCTTGGTCATCCCCAAGCTTAGACTCTTTCCACTCCTTATTCCATAGTCCATCGAATCTTTACCCAAAACTTGAAAACTTCACAACACAAAACTTAACAGAAAACTCGTACTGTTGTGAACAGTAAGCTCCGTTAGTATAAGAAAATAAATCACCACTTAGGTACTGTTTTGAACTCATTATTTATTTATATTGGTGTAATATCTAACATATTCCAACTTCTCTATGGTTCACACCCTCCGATACTACTCATAGATTCATCAAAATAAGCAAACAACACATAGAAAACAGAATCTGTTAAAAACAGAACAGTCTGTAGAAATCTGGAGGTTTCTAATACTTCTGTTACCCCAAATATTCAAAAATAAATTTATGGACTTGAGGAATTTATCTATTAATCATCTGCAAAAGGAATTAACTAAATAGAACTCTCTAGTAAAAATGGCAGCAAATCTCGTGAGCTCTAAAGTTTCTGTTTTTTACAGCAAGATCACAAAGACTCCCCCAAGTCTTCCCAAAGGTTCTACTTGGCACAAAAACTAATTAAAAGCATGAAACCACATCTAAACATAGGATATATGAATTATTTATTACTAAACAGGAGCAAAAAGCAAGGAACATAAATAAAATTGGGTTGCCTCCCAACAAGCGCTATCGTTTAACGCCCCTAGCTAGGCATGATAATTTCAATGATGCTCACATAAAAGATAAGAATTGTAACATAAATAGAGCATCATGAAGAATATGACTAGCACATTTAAGTCTAACACACTTCCTATGCATAGGGATTTTGTGAGCAAACAACTTGTGAGAACAAGAATCAACTTGCATAGGAAGGTAAAACAAGGATAACTTCAAGATTTTCAACACATAGAGAGGAACCTTGATATTATTGCAACTCCTACAAGAATATATTCCTCCCTCATAATAATTTTCAGTAGCTTCATGAATGAATTCAACAATATAACTATCACATAAAGCATTCTTAACACGATGCACATGTATGCAAAGTTGAAACTCTTCCAAAATAGTGGGATTAACATTAACTAAAGTCATGGCCTCTCCAATCCCACTTTCATAATTATCACAATAAGATTCAACACCCTCCAAAATAGTGGGATCATTACTTCCTAAAGTTGACACTCTTCCAAACCCACTTTAATCAATATAATCATCATAAATATGAGGCATGCTATCATCATAATAAATTTGCTCATCAAAACTTGGGGGACAAAAAATATCATCTACATCAAACATAGCATCCCAAGCTTGTGGCTTTGCATACCATTAGCATCATGGGTATTCAATGAATTCATACTAACAACATTGCAATCATGCTCATCATTCAAAGATTTAGTGCCAAACATTCTAATGCATTCTTCTTCTAACACTTTGGCACAATTATCGGAATCCTTATTTTCACGAAAGACATTGAAAAGATGAAGCATATGAGGTAACCTTAATTCCATTTTTTGTAGTTTTATTTTATAAACTAAACTAGTGATAAAACAAGAAAATAAAAGATTCAATTGAAACATCTAAAGATATACCTTCAAGCGCTAACCTCCCCGGTAACGGCGCCAGAAAAGAGCTTGATGTCTACTACACAACCTTCTTCTTGTAGACGTTGTTGGGCCTCCAAGTGCAGAGGTTTGTAGGACAGTAGCAAATTTCCCTCAAGTGGATGACCGAAGGTTTATCAATCCATGGGAGGCATAGGATGAAGATGTTCTCTCTCAAACAACCCTGCAACCAAATAGCAAAGAGTCTCTTGTGTCCCTAACACACCCAATACAATGGTAAATTGTATAGGTGCACTAGTTCGGCGAAGAGATGGTGATACAAGTGCAATATGGATGGCAGATAAAGGTTTTTGAAATCTGAAAAATATAAAAACAGCAAGGTAACTAATGATAAAAGTGAGCACAAACGGTATTGCAATGCTAGGAAACAAGGCCTAGGATTCATATTTTCACTTGTGCAAGTTCTCTCAACAATAATAACATAATTGGAACATATAACTATCCCTCAACATGCAACAAAGAGTCACTCCAAAGTCACTAATAGTGGAGAACAAACAAAGAGATTATTGTAGGGTACGAAACCACCTCAAAGTTATTCTTTCTAATTGATCTATCATAGAGTTCGTACTAGAATAACACCTTAAGATACAAATCAGCCAAAACCCTAATGTCACCTAGATACTCCAATGTCACCTCAAGTATCTGTGGGTATGATTATACGATATGCATCACACAATCTCATATTCATCTATTCAACCAACATAAAGAACTTCAAAGAGTGCCCCAAAGTTTCCACTAGAGAGTCAAGACGAAAACGTGTGCCAACCCCTATACATAAGTTCACGAGGTCACGGAACTCGCAAGTTGATCACCAAAACATACATCAAGTGGATCACGTGATATCCCATTGTTACCAGAGATAAGCACATGCAAGACATACATCAAGTGTTCTCAAATCCTTAAAGACTCAATCTGATAAGATAACTTCAAAGGGAAAACTCAATTCATCACAAGAGAGTAGAGGGGGAGAAACATCATAAGATCCAAATATAGCAGCAAAGCTCGCGATACATCAAGAACGTGCCGACTCAAGAACACGAGAGAGAGAGAGATCAAACACATAGCTACTGGTACATACCCTCAGCCCCGAGGGAGAACTACTCCCTCCTCGTGATGGAGAGTGCCGTGATGATGAAGATGGCCACCGGAGAGGGGTTCCCCCCTCCGGCAGGGTGCTGGAACAGGTCTAGATTGGTTTTCGGTGGCTACGGAGGCTTCTGGCGGCGGAACTCCCGATCTAGGTTTCTTTCTGGAAGTTTGGGGTTATATAAGAGGTGTTGGAGTTGGGAATAAGTCAGGGGGGTCTCCGGGCTGTCCACGAGGCAGGGGGTGCACCAAGGGGGTGGGCGCTCCCCCCACCCTCGTGGGAAGCCCGGTACTCTTGTGGCCCAACTCTTTTACCCCATGTCCTTTTTCTGGTCCAAAAATAAGTTCCGTGAAGTTTCAGGTCAATTGGACTCCGTTTGGTGTTCCTTTTCTGCGATACTCAAAAACAACAAAAAACAGAAACTAGCACTGGGCTCTAGGTTAATAGGTTAGTCCCAAAAATCATATTAAATAGCATATAAATGCATATAAAACATCCAAGGTTGATAATATAATAGCATGGAACAATAAAAAATTATAGATACGTTGGAGACGTATCACATGCCGATGCATAGGAAGAGAGTTAGACTTCGTCATTGCATGATATATGTTGCTTTGTGCTCACTACTAAATGCCAAATCATTGTTAATTAAAATTGGCTTTGATATACCTTGGGATCCGGGTGGATTCATTACTTGAGCACTTTATGCCTAGCTTAATGGCTTTAAAGAAAGCGCTGCCAGGGAGACAATTCGGAAGTTTTAAAGAGTCATTTCTTTATGTTGAGTGCTTTTATATAGTTTAAAAACAAAAAAATAGAGGGGAACTTAAAACTTTTCACAAAAGAGAAGCGATTGGAAGTTATGCATTGGAGAAGTGAGGGTCGACCTTGAACACTTGTGTTCATGCTCATGGAAACAATGTAGAATTTTTCATGAAGATTCTCACAATTATCCCCTTTTACAATTCAATTGTATTATAAAAATAATGTGCCAAGATTTTCCTTTAGGGTGATTAGTTTGCTTGTTGGTTTGTGCGGTGCAAAACAGAAACTTTGGCTGTAGTGCTCGATTTTACATTTTTTACTGGAATGTCAAACGGTTCTGAAACCTTTTGCACTATCTTGCTATACAAAATGTTTATTTTTATTTTTATTTCCAGAAGTTTTGGAGTATCATAAGTATGGTGAATGTTCAGATTATTACAGACTGTCCTGTTTAAGACAGATTCTGTTTTTGATGCATTGTTTTGCTCGTTTTGATGAAACTGTCGATTTTTATTGGTAGTATAAGCTATGGAGAAGTTATATTACATTAGCTACAATGCAAAACCAAAATATGAATTTGTTTGCAACAATACTTAGAGTAGTGATTTGCTTTATTATACTAACGGATCTTACCGAGTTTTCTGTTGAGTTTTGTGTGGATGAAGTGATCAAAGATCGAGGAGGTCTCGATATGAGGAGAAGGAGGAGAGGCAAGAGCTCAAGCTTGGGGATTCCCAAGGCACCCTAAGTAAATATTCAAGGAGACTCAAGCGTCTAAGCTTGGGGATGCCCCGTAAGGCATCCCATCTTTCTTCAACAAGTATCGGTATGTTTTCGGTTTCGTTTCGTTCGCGTGACATGTGCAAATCTTGGAGCATCTTTTGCTTTTAGTTTTCATTTTTCTTTATGCATCATGCTGGTATGAGATAGTCCATGGCTGATTTATAGAACACTCATTGCACTTCACTTATATCTTTTGAGTATGGCTTTATAGAATGCTTCATGTGCTTCACTTATATCATTTGAAGTTTAGATTGCCTGTTTCTCTTCACATAGAAAACTGTTGGTTGTAGAATGCTCTTTTGTTTCACTTATATTTATTAGAGCATGATATTTTATAGAAAGAGTTAAACTCTCATGCTTCACTTATATCTATTTAGAGAGTAAAAAAGAATTGGTCATTTGCATGGTTAGTCATAAAACCCTACATACAACTTATGGATCACTGAATATGATATGTTTGATTCCTTGCAATAGTTTTGCGATATAGAGATGGAATATGTGGGAGGTACTAGTAAACGATTGTGGTTAGTAAGAATATTGGTGTTAAGGTTTGTGATTCCCGAAGCATGCACGTATAGTCACTGGTGCACGTCGGTCCTAAACAAACGGGTTTTTACCCCTTTCCGCGACGGCCTTCGGAACTGTCGCCAAGTGAGTGTGTGCGATAGGGGGTCCTTCCCACATGACCCAAAAACCGTCGGGGATATGGAATAGTGATCCAGAGGCCTTCCAAAATGTAATCGTGTGCAATGCAGCACACACTAAATTCTTTCGCACGTGTGGTATCGGTGATTAAGCGTTTCTAATGACGCAGTGAAACCATACAGTCTGTCGTAACGAACTGTTTGGGAAACAGTATGTAAGGCACACGGGCCAACATAAGAACTATGTGTGATTTGTGCCCTATCACACACGGGTTTTCTGCGTAACCCGTCTGCCATGCTAGACTCCATCGCACATGTTTTCCAACAATTACCGTCTGTGATAATGTTCTATCACAAATGGTTCAGGAGCCCCTTTGCACACATACAAGTGCTGTAGACCGTTTGTGATTTGTTAGGTATCACCGATGGTTGTCGCAAGAGTGACATGTGCTTTTCATTTGGGATCCCACACGTTTCCTGAAAAGAATACGACTGGGATTGTATTTTGCATTAGGCACGGTTTACTCCCAGTTCTCGTGTGCGATAACGCGATATCACAAACGGTTCTGGAGAACCTACGCACACGTAGTAGCGCTGCGAATCATTTGCGATCTGTTGTGTATCACCGATGGTTCCAATACGATTGACGTATGCTTTCCGATGTGGATCGCACACACTCATTTAGTTGAACCGTGTGCGGAGCAATTGCCAGGTTAAAACAAAAATACCCCATTTTGAATCGGCACGCAAAAAGCAAATTCGCCACAATATTCAATTGAACAAATAAACATAAATATCCCATTTTGAATCGGCACGCAAAAAAATTCGCCACAATATTCAATTGAACAAATAGTGTCCATGGGAAGAACATTCATCAGATTTCGCAACAATTACAATTGAACATATGGTAGCTAAATTCCAATGATTTGTCCACACATATATGCATTACATAATTAATCATACTGTACGAAATATGAATACCTCATCAGATGGAAAACAATGGATCCATGCGTTATATGTTTAGCGGCTAACTCTTACTCAATGTTTCAGGAGAAGGCATGCTGAAATCTTCAGGGATTGATGTAGTAATCTAGGAAGAAGTCGCTGATAAATCTCCGAACCATCAGCAATTCACCAGCCGGGAGCGGTTCAGGGGTCCTTGGTTTTAAGATCACCCGCAGTAGTTTTAAGATCGGAATGTGCCATATGAGTGGAGTAGAAGATATTAATTATGATAGACTTACTGGTACTAATTCGCGAGGATTGTCACAACTATCAGCAGATTTGCAGATGGAGATCATGTGTCTGCAAATATAGTATCCACAAAGGTTGGTCCCTGCTTCTTGCTGAGGACACTGAAATTTTTTGTACAAAAGTAGTCATGTATTTGTCCTGTTAGGAACAACCTAACCGATGTTAGATGTATAATTTTTTTTCTTTGAACAAAATAGAAAGAGGTTTATTTAGAAGCTTGAACATTTGACTAGCGTAAGGAAAGGTATTTGCAGACTGTTGGATAATTTTTCCGAAAATAACGGATTTCAGTGTGTTACCGGAGAAACGATCTCGTGCTGCAGTGGTAGTTCCCTCTTGAACAGGTTTCCTGGTTTAGTTTTCCACAATGCGAGCACACTGCAAATGATGATGAATTTTGACAACATCAATTATTGAACCAGACATGAATGCAAATTAATTTCAACATCATAGAATTCAATACCTATCCATGAATTGCTGAAGATGCGTTATGTCTTGAGCGTTTGTTGACTCTCGAAGAGAATCGATGTAGTAAACTGTGTTCTTGTTTAGAACATTGAATACCAATATCCAGTGATTGCTACATATTAAGAAAGCTAGGAACTTATGAATGATGTCGAAATCTGAAAGACAATCAATGTATGCGTGGTTGTTTACTTGACTTACCCTTCATGATATGGCCAGAGAAATCATTCTGCATGGGACGTGTTTTCGAAGATACGGATGACCGTGTTAACGGCCCAGTCCCGTCAGTCCTTTTCATGCAATGCTATGCCATTTGCTAATGCAGGATCTATGAAATACACACTCTCGCTTTGTCTTCTCTACGCGTTTAATCCCCTGAGAGGAATAAAATGCAGTTAGTTGTTTCTCATTTACAACCTTGTATGGAGAAGTTGATCAGAGTTTGTTAAGTACTTACAAGATCACGCATCTAACAAGAGTGGCATCGAGCATGTTGAAGTTGAAGAAGAGATGTAAGTCCTTGAAACTCACAGTGATGGAACCAACATCATGCCGGAAATGATCTCTGTTGTAGTGGACTAGCAAATGGTGATGACCTTCTGACATTTGATCCATGCAATATTCATGTAACTCGCGGCAACTGGAGCTGCACTCATCAAAGTATTCGCCAACAAGAAATGGCTAGGCATGGACGTAATTGCATGCTTCAAGTAACAATTCTACTTATTCATCATCCGTGGCGTCAGAAATAATATTACTCCCCGATTCAAACAAGTTTTTGTTAATTTGCTTCTAGGCGATGAGTGCTTTAAGTAAGAGGCAATCGTTCTCTTTCCTCTTCACTTTCCCACTTCACTTCCTCGTGGTCGTGGTGTTGGGTAACGTAGCAGAAATTCAAAATTTTCCTACGTGTCACCAAGATCTATCTATGGAGAGACTAGCAACGAGGGGAAGGAGAGTGCATCTACATACCCTTGTAGATAGCTAAGCGGAAGCGTTCAAGTGAACGGGGTTGATGGAGTCGTACTCGTCGTGATTCAAATCACCGATGATCAAGTGCCGAACGCACGGCACCTCCGCGTTCAACACACGTACAGCCCGGTGACGTCTCCCATGCCTTGATCCAGCAAGGAGAGAGGGAGAGGTTGAGGAAGACTCCATTCAGCAGCAGCACAACGGCGTGGTGGTGGTGGAGGAGCATGGCAATCCTGCAGGGCTTCGCCAAGCACCACGGGAGAGGAGAAGGACTTAGGAGAGAGGGAGGGGCTGCACCAAAGGCATAATGTGTGTCAAGTCCCTCCTCTCCCCCACTATATATAGGAGGGCCAAGGGGGGGTGGTGCGCCAGCCTAGGAGATCCAATCTCCTAGGGGGCGACGGCCAGGGGAGGTTTCCCTCCCCCCCAAGGCACCTAGGAGGTGCCTTCCCTCCTTGGGACTCTTCCTTAGGGTTCCCCCTTCACCCTAGGCGCATGGGCCTTAAGGGAAGTGGCGCCCCAGCCCAATTTGGGCTGGATCCCTTCCCACTTCAGACCATGGGACCCTCCGGGATAGGTGGCCCCACCCGGTGGGCCCCCGGGACCCTTCCGGTGGTCCCGGTACAATACCGATGACCCCGAAACTTGTCCCGATGGCCGAAATAGGACTTCCTATATATTAATCTTTACCTCCGGACCATTCCGGAACTCCTCGTGACGTCTGGGATCTCATCCGGGACTCCGAACAACATTCGGTAACCACATACAAGCTTCCTTTATAACCCTAGCGTCATCGAACCTTAAGTGTGTAGACCCTACGGGTTCGGGAGACATGCAGACATGACCAAGATGTTCTCCGGTCAATAACCAACAGCGGGATCTGGATACCCATGTTGGCTCCCACATGTTCCACGATGATCTCATCGGATGAACCACGATGTCAAGGACTTAATCAATCCTGTATACAATTCCCTTTGTCTATCGGCATGATACTTGCCCGAGATTCGATCGTCGGAATCCAATACCTAGTTCAATCTCGTTACCGAGAAGTCTCTTTACTCGTTCCGTAACACATCATCCCGTGATCAACTCTTTGGTCACATTGCGCATATGATGATGTCCTATCGAGTGGGCCCAGAGATACCTCTCCGCTTACACGGAGTGACAAATCCCAGTCTCGATTCGTGCCAACCCAACAGACACTTTCGGAGATACCTGTAATGCACCTTTATAGTCACCCAGTTACGTTGTGACGTTTGATACACCCAAAGCACTCCTACGGTATCTGGGAGTTGCACAATCTCATGGTCTAAGGAAATGATACTTGACATTAGAAAAGCTATAGCATACGAACTACACGATCTAGTGCTATGCTTAGGATCGGGTCTTGTCCATCACATCATTCTCCTAATGATGTGATCCCGTCATCAACGACATCCAATGTCCATGGTCAGGAAACCGTAACCATCTATTGATCAACGAGCTAGTCAACTAGAGGCTTACTAGGGACATGGTGTTGTCTATGTATCCACACATGTATCTGAGTTTCCAATCAATACAATTATAGCATGGATAATAAACGATTATCATGAACAAGGAAATATAATAATAATCAATTTATTATTGCCTCTAGGGCATATTTCCAACAGTCTCCCACTTGCACTAGAGTCAATAATCTAGTTCACATCGCCATGTGATTAACACTCACAGGTCACATCGCCATGTGACTAACACCCAAGAGTTTACTAGAGTCAGTAGTCTAGCTCACATCACTATGTGATTAACACTCAATGAGTTCTAGGTTTGATCATGTTGCTTGTGAGAGAGGTTTTAGTCAACGGGTCTGAACCTTTCAGATCCGTGTGTGCTTCACAAATCTCTATGTCATCTCCTAGATGTAGCTACCACGTTCTATTTGGAGCTATTCCAAATAACTATTCTACTTGGAGCTATTCTAAATTGTTGCTCCATTATACGTATCCGGTATCTCTACTCAGAGCTATCCGGATAGGTGTTAAGCTTGCATCGACGTAACCCTTTACGACGAACTCTTTTACCACCTCCATAATCGAGAAAATTCCTTAGTCAACTAGTTACTAAGGATAACTTTGACCGCTGTCCTGTGATCCATTCTTGGATCACTCTTGTACCCCTTGACTAACTCATGGCAAGGCACACTTCAGGTGCGGTACACAGCATAGCATACTGTAGAGCCTATGTCTTAAGCATAGGGGACGACCTTCGTCCTTTCTCTCTGTTCTGCCGTGGTCGAGCTTTAAGTCTTAACTTCATACCTCACAACTCAGGTAAGAACTCCTTCTTTGACTGGTCCATCTTGAACACCTTCAAGATCATGTCAAGGTATGTGCTCATTTGAAATTACCATTAATCGTTTTGATCTATCCTTATAGATCTTGATGCTCAATGTTCAAGTAGCTTAATCCAGGCTTTCCATTGAAAAACACTTTCCAAATAACCCTATATGCTTTCCAGAAATCCTACGTCATTTCTGATCAACAATATGTCAACATATACTTATCAGAAATTCTATAGTGCTCCCACTCACTTCTTTGGAAATACCAGTTTCTGATAAACTTTGTATACACCCAAAATCTTTGATCATCTCATCAAAGCATACATTCCAACTCCGAGATGCTTACTCCAGTCCTCAGAAGGATAGCTGGAGCTTTGCATACTTATTAGCATCTTTCAGGATTGACAAAACCTTCTGGTTGTATCACATACAACCTTTCCTCAAGAAAATCGTCGAGGAAACAATGTTTTGACATCCTATCTGCAAGATTTCATAAATAATGCAGTAATCGCTAATATAATTCCAACAGACTCTTAGCATCGCTACGAGTGAGAAAGTCTCATCGTAGTCAACTCCTTGAACTTGTCGGAAAACATCTTAACGACAAGTCAAGCTTTCTTAATGGTGACATTTACCATCATTGTCCGTCTTCCTTTTAAAATCCATCTATACTCAATAGCATTACGACCATCGAGCCGTTCTGCCAAAGTCTACACTTTGTTTTCATACATGGATCCTCTCTCGGATTTTATGGCCTCGAGCCATTTATCGGAATCCGGGCCCACCATCGCTTCTCCATAGCTCGTAGGTTCATTGTTGTCTAGCAACATGACTTCCAAGACAGGATTACGTACCACTCTGAAGTAGTACGCATCCTTGTCATCCTACGAGATTTGGGAGTGACTTGATCCGAAGTCTCATGATCAATATCATAAGCTTCCACTTCAATTGGTGTAGGTGCCACAGGAACAACTCTTTGTGCCCTGCTATACACTAGTTGAAGTAACGGTTCAATAACCTCATCAAGTCTCCACCATCCTCCCACTCAATTCTTTCGAGAGAAACTTTTCCTCGAGAAAGGACCCGATTCTAAAAACAATCCCTTATTGCTTTCGAATCTGAGACAGGAGGTATACCCAACTGTTTTGGGTGTCCTATGAAGATGCATTTATCCGCTTTAGGTTCGAGCTTATCAGCCTGAAACTTTTTCACATAAGCGTCGCAGTCCCAAACTTTTAAGAAATGACAGCTTAGGTTTCTCTAAACCATAGTTCATACGGTGTCATCTCATCGGAATTACGTGGTGCCCTATTTAAAGTGAATGTGGTTGTCTCTAATGCCTAACCCATAAACTATCGTGGTAATTCGATAAGAGACATCATGGTATGCATCATATCCAATAGGGTGCAGTTATGATGTTCGGACACACCATCACACTATGGTGTTCCAGGCTGTATTAGTTGTGAAACAATTTCCACAATGTCTTAATTCTGTGCCAAACTCGTAATTCTGATATTCATCTCTATGATCATATCATAGATATTTTATCCTTTTGTCACGACGATCTTTCAACTTCACCCTGAAATTACTTGAACCTTTCAATAATTCAGACTCGTGATTCATCAAGTAAATATACTCAACATCTACTCAAATCATCTGTGAAGTAAGAACATAACGATATCCACTACATGCCTCAGCACTCATTGGACTGCACACATCAAAATGTATTTCTTCCAACAAGTTGCTTTCTAGTTCCATTTTACTGAAAAACGAGGCTTTCAGTCATCTTGCCCATGTGGTATAATTTGCATGTCTCAAGTGATTCAAAATCAAGTGAGTCCAAACGGTCCATTTGCATGGAGTTTCTTCATGCATATACACCAATAGACATGGTTCGCATGTCTCAAACTTTTCAAAACGAGTGAGCCCAAAGATCCATCAACATGGAGCTTCTTCATGCGTTTTATACCGATATGACTTAAGTGGCAGTGCCACAAGTAGGTGGTACTATCATTACTATCTTTTGGCATGAACATGTGTATCACTACGATCGAGATTCAATAAACTATTCATTTTAGGTGTAAGACCATTGAAGGTATTATTCAAATAAACAGAGTAACCATTATTCTCCTTAAATGAATAACCGTATTGCGATAGACATAATCCAATCATGTCTATGCTCAATGCAAACACCAATCTCGATGGTAGAGGGAGCATGCGATGCTTGATCATATCAACATTGGAAACACTTCCAACACATATCGTCAGCTCACCTTTAGCTAGTCTCCGTTTATTCCGTAGCTTTTATTTCGAGTTACTAACACTTAGCATCCGAACCGGTATCTAATACCTTGGTGCTACTAGGAGTACTAGTAAAGTACACATCAACACAATGTATATCCAATATACTTCTATCGACCTTGCCAGCCTTCTCATCTACCAAGTATCTAGGGTAATTCTGCTCCAGTGGCTATTCCCCTTATTACAGAAGCACTTAGTCTCGGGTTTGGGTTCAACCTTGGGTTTCTTCACTAGAGCAGCAGCTGAATTGCCGTTTTATGAAGTATCCCTTCGTGCCCTTGCCCTTCTTGAAACTAGTGGTTTCACCAACCATCAACAATTGATGCTCCTTCTTGATTTCTACTTTTGTGGTGTCAAACATCACGAACATCTCAAGGATCATCATATATGTCCCTGATATATTATAGTTCATCACGAAGCTCAAGCAGCTTGGTGGTAATGACTTCGGAGAACCATCACTATTTCTTCTGGAAGATCAACTCCCACTCGATTCAAGCGATTGTTGTACTCAGACAATCTGAGCACAAGTTCAACAATTGAGCTTTTCTCCCTAGTTTGTAGGCTAAGAAAAACGTCGGAGGTCTTATACCTCTTGACGTGGGCACGAGCCTGAAATCCCAATTTCAGCCCTCAAAACATCTCATATGTTTCGCGATGTTTCAAAAACATCTTTGGTGCCTCAACTCTAAACCGTTTAACTGAACTATCACGTAGTTATCAAAATGTGTATGTCAGATGTTCGCAACATCCACAGACAACGTTCGAGGTTCAGCACACTGAGCGGTGCATTAAGGACATAAGCCTTCTATGAAGCAATGAGGACAATCCTCGGTTTACGGACCTAGTCCGCATAATTGCTACTATCAACTTTCAACTAAATTTTCTCTAGGAACATATCTAAACAGTAGAACTGAAGCGCGAGCTACGACATAATTTGCGAAGATCTTTTGACTATGTTCAGGATAATTAAGTTCATCTTATGAACTCCCACTCAGATAGACATCCCTCTAGTCATCTAAGTGATTACATGATCCGAGTCAACTAGGCCGTGTCCGATCATCACGTGAGACGGACTAGTCAACGTCGGTGAACATCTTTATGTTGATCGTATCTTCTATACGACTCATGCTCGACCTTTCGGTCTTCTGTGTTCCGAGGCCATGTCTGTACATGCTAGGCTCGTCAAGTTAACCCTAAGTGTTTTGCATGTGTAAAACTGTCTTACACCCGTTGTATGTGAACGTAAGGATCTATCACACCCGATCATCACGGCGTGCTTTGAAACGACGAACTGTAGCAACGGTGCACAGTTAGGGGAGAACACTTCTTGAAATTTTAATGAGGGATCATCTTATTTACTACCGTCGTTCTAAGCAAATAAGATGTATAAACATGATAAACATCACATGCAATCAAATAGTGACATGATATGGCCAATATCATATAGCTCCTTTGATCTCCATCTTGGGGCTCCATGATCATCTTGTCACCGGCATGACACCATGATCTCCATCATCATGATCTCCATCATCATGTCTTCTTGAAGTTGTCACGTCATCTATTACTTCTACTACTACAGCTAACGGTTAGCAATAAAGTAAAGTAATTACATGACGTTTAAGTTGACACGCAGGTCATAAATAAATAAAGACAACTCCTATGGCTCCTGCCGGTTGTCATACTCATCGACATGCAAGTCGTGATTCCTATTACAAGAACATGATCAATCTCATACATCACATATATCATTCATCACATCCTTTTGGCCATATCACATCACATAGCATACCCTGCAAAAACAAGTTAGACGTCCTCTAATTGTTGTTTGCATGTTTTACGTGGCTGCTATGGGTTTCTAGCAAGAACGTTTCTTACCTACGCAAAAACCACAACGTGATATGCCAATTGCTATTTACCCTTCATAAGGACCCTTTTCATCGAATCCGATCCGACTAAAGTGGGAGAGACAGACACCCGCCAGCCACCTAATGCAACTAGTGCATGTCAGTCGGTGGAACCGGTCTCACATAAGCATACGTGTAAAGTTGGTCCGGGCTGCTTCATCCCACGATGCCGCCGAATCAAGATAAGACTAGTAACGGCAAGCATATTGAACAAAATCAACGCCCACAACTACTTTGTGTTCTACTCGTGCATAGAAACTACGCAAAGACCTAGCTCATGATGCCACTGTTGGGTAACGTAGCAGAAATTCAAAATTTTCCTACGTGTCACCAAGATCTATCTATGGAGAGACTAGCAACGAGGGGAAGGAGAGTGCATCTACATACCCTTGTAGATCGCTAAGCGGAAGCGTTCAAGTGAACGGGGTTGATGGAGTCGTACTCGTCGTGATTCAAATCACCGATGATCAAGTGCCGAACGCACGGCACCTCCGCGTTCAACACACGTACAGCCCGGTGACGTCTCCCATGCCTTGATCCAGCAAGGAGAGAGGGAGAGGTGAGGAAGACTCCATTCAGCAGCAGCACAACGGCGTGGTGGTGGTGGAGGAGCGTGGCAATCCTGCAGGGCTTCGCCAAGCACCACGGGAGAGGAGAAGGACTTAGGAGAGAGGGAGGGGCTGCACCAAAGGCATAAGGTGTGTGTCAAGTCCCTCCTCTCCCCCACTATATATAGGAGGGCCAAGGGGGGGTGGTGCGCCAGCCTAGGAGATCCAATCTCCTAGGGGGCGGCGGCCAGGGGAGGTTTCCCTCCCCCCCAAGGCACCTAGGAGGTGCCTTCCCTCCTTGGGACTCTTCCTTAGGGTTCCCCCTTCACCCTAGGCGCATGGGCCTTAAGGGAAGTGGCGCCCCAGCCCACTTTGGGCTGGATCCCTTCCCACTTCAGCCCATGGGACCCTCCGGGATAGGTGGCCCCACCCGGTGGGCCCCCGGGACCCTTCCGGTGGTCCCGGTACAATACCGATGACCCCGAAACTTGTCCCGATGGCCGAAATAGGACTTCCTATATATTAATCTTTACCTCCGGACCATTCCGGCACTCCTCGTGACGTCCGGGATCTCATCCGGGACTCCAAACAACATTCGGTAACCACATACAAGCTTCCTTTATAACCCTAGCATCATCGAACCTTAAGTGTGTAGACCCTACGGGTTCGGGAGACATGCAGACATGACCGAGACGTTCTCCGGTCAATAACCAACAGCGGGATCTGGATACCCATGTTGGCTCCCACATGTTCCATGATGATCTCATCGGATGAACCACGATGTCAAGGACTTAATCAATCCCGTATACAATTCCCTTTGTCTATCGGCATGATACTTGCCCGAGATTCGATCGTCGGAATCCAATACCTAGTTCAATCTCGTTACCGGCAAGTCTCTTTACTCGTTCCGTAACACATCATCCCGTGATCAACTCTTTGGTCACATTGCGCATATGATGATGTCCTACCGAGTGGGCCCAGAGATACCTCTCCGCTTACACGGAGTGACAAATCCCAGTCTCGATTCGTGCCAACCCAACAGACACTTTCGGAGATACCTGTAATGCACCTTTATAGTCACCCAGTTACGTTGTGACGTTTGATACACCCAAAGCACTCCTACGGTATCCGGGAGTTGCACAATCTCATGGTCTAAGGAAATGATACTTGACATTAGAAAAGCTATAGCATACGAACTACACGATCTAGTGCTATGCTTAGGATCGGGTCTTGTCCATCACATCATTCTCCTAATGATGTGATCCCGTCATCAACGACATCCAATGTCCATGGTCAGGAAACCGTAACCATCTATTGATCAACGAGCTAGTCAACTAGAGGCTTACTAGGGACATGGTGTTGTCTATGTATCCACACATGTATCTGAGTTTCCAATCAATACAATTATAGCATGGATAATAAACGATTATCATGAACAAGGAGATATAATAATAATCAATTTATTATTGCCTCTAGGGCATATTTCCAACACGTGGGTGTAGCCTTTTTGGCCACTTCCTTCTTGGTACTTGAAGCATTTCTGGCAGAATGTCTGGTTGCCTGCACAGTAGACTGCCGAGCAGACGGTGAAGCTTGGACGGACTTCTTAGCAGACTATTTATCTATGCCGGACCGCTGAGCTGGCGGTGCTGCAGTGACGGACTGCTGGGCTGTAGGAGCAGAGGCATCGGACTGCTGACCATGCGTTGAAGCTATGTCGGGTTTCTGCGCATGTAGTGCCAACTTGTCGATGTGCTGAGGAGGCCGTGCCAACGCGTTGGTTTGCTGAGCAGGAAGTGCTGATGCATTGGTATGCTGATCACGCGCCTGCAGACCGACGGACTGATGATCAGTCGGTTCTAGACCTACAAAATTCTTAGCAGGCGGTTCCGAAGCATCATACTGCTTAGCAGTCTGTTCCATCAGGTTAGTCTGCTGAGCATGTGCTGCAGTTGGGTCTCCCCCCGCCGCTTTAGCGACCGGCATCTGAACCGGTGTTGCGTCATCAGCAGTTGTAGGCCTTGCCACTGGCTGCTTTGGGGCGGAGGATGACATGGCCTATATGCCACAAAGTCGGTCTGCCTGATCACAGGTTGATGCATCAGCCTGTGAGAGCTGCTCTGGCAAGGATAGCGTCACCGGTTGAGGGGCGATAGTGGTTGCTCTTGGTGGGGCTTCAGGAATCTCATCGATGAACTCTATTTCCTTTTGTGGCCACCGGATGTGATGTAACAGTGTTTCTCCCAAGGTCATTTGCTCGACGAAGTCTCCTAGGATATTCTTCGGGGCAAATTCATTAAATCCAAGCTTTACTTCAGTCATGTAGCACTTCACACAGCCTGGCTTCAATGGCACATTGTCCAAGAAGAGGCCATCTTCTAAGAAGGGTGGGCAAACCCAGGCTGTTGCACATTTTAATGTACCTTCATAATGTGTAAGCGCGCCCTTCAGTTTGTCTTTCATTCTAGATAGATCAGATATAGCATCATCACGAGCAGCTGCAGTCTCAGTGTCGCTGGGGTCAGCTGATACGTCTCCAACATATCTATAATTTTTATTATTCCATGCTATTATATTATCCATCTAGGATGTTTTATATGCATTTATATGGTATTTTATATGATTTTTGGGACTAACCTAGTAACCTAGAGCCCCGTGCCACTTTCTGTTTTTTCCTTGTTTTTGAGTATCGCAGAAAAGGAAAATCAAATGGAGTCCAATTGACCTAAAATTTCACGGAGATCATTTTTGGACCAGAAGAAGCCCACGGAGTACCGGAGATGGTCCAGAAGTGTCCTGAGGCCACCACAAGGGTGGGAGGCGCGCCCTACCCCCTGGGTGCGCCCCCTTCCTCGTGGCCGCCTCGGGGACCCCCTGACTTGTTCCCTCCAACACCTCTTATACAACCCCAAACTTCCAGAAAGAAACCTAGATCGGGAGTTCCGTCGCCAGAAGCCTCCGTAGCCATCTAAAACCAATCTAGACCCGTTCCGGCACCCTGTTGGAGGGGGTATCCCTCTCCGGTGGCCATCTTCATCATCTCGGCGCTCTCCATGATGAGGAGGGAGTAGTTCACCCTCGGGGCTGAGGGTATGTACCAGTAGCTATGTGTTTGATCTCTCTCTCTCTCTTGTGTTCTTGATTCGGCACAATCTTGATGTATCGCGAGCTTTGCTATTATAGTTGGATCTTATGATGTTTCTCCCCCTCTACTCTCTTGTGATGAATTGAGTTTTCCCTTTGAAGTTATCATATCGGATTGAGTCTTTCAGGATTTGAGAACACTTGATGTATGATACGTCTCCAACGTATCTATAATTTTTGATTGCTCCATGCTATTATATATTCTGTTTTGGATGTTTAATGGGATTATTTATACACTTTTATATTATTTTTAGGACTAACCTATTAACCGGAGGCCCAGCCCAAATTGCTGTTTTTTTGCCTATTTCAGTGTTTCGCAGAAAAAGAATATCAAACGGAGTCCAAACGGAATGAAACCTTCGGGAGCGTGATTTTTGGAACAAACATGATCCATAGGACTTGGAGTGGACGTCAAGCAACCAACGAGGAAGCCACGAGGTAGGGGGTGCGCCTACTCCCTTGGGCGCGCCCTCCACCCTCGTGGGCCCCTCGTGGCTGCACCGACCTACCTCTTCCTCCTATATATACCTACGTACCCTGAAAACATCCAGGATCACCACGAAAACCTAATTCCACTGCCGCAACCTTCTGTATCCGTGAGATCCCATCTTGGGGCGTTTTCCGGCGCTCCGCCGGAGGGGGCATTGATCACGGAGGGCTTCTACATCAACACCATAGCCTCTCCGATGATGTGTGAGTAGTTTACCTCAGACCTTCGGGTCCATAGTTATTAGCTAGATGGCTTCTTCTCTCTCTTTGGATCTCAATACAAAGTTCTCCTTGATTCTCTTGGAGATCTATTCGATGTAATCTTCTTTTGCGGCGTGTTTGTCGAGATCCGAAGAATTGTGGGTTTATGATCAAGATTATCTCTGAACAATATTTGAATCTTCTCTGAATTCTTTTATGTGTGATTGGTTATCTTTGCCAGTCTCTTCAAATTTTTAGTTTGGTTTGGCCTACTAGATTGATCTTTCTTGCAATGGGAGAAGTGCTTAGCTTTGGGTTCAATCTTGCAGTGCTCGATCCCAGTGACAGTAGGGGAAATGACACATATTGTATTGTTGCCATCGAGGATAAAATGATGGGGTTTATATCATATTGCATTAGTTTATCCCTCTACATCATGTCATCTTGCTTAAAGCGTTACTCTATTCTTATGAACTTAATACTCTAGATGCATGCTGGATAGCGGTCGATGTGTGGATTAATAGTAGTAGATGCAGGCAGGAGTCGGTCTACTTGTCACGGACGTGATGCCTATATAGATGATCATACCTAGATATTCTCATAACTATGCTCAATTCTATCAATTGCTCGACAGTAATTTGTTCACCCACCGTAATACTTATGCTATCTTGAGAGAAGCCACTAGTGAAACTTATGGCCCCTCGGTCTATCTTCCATCATATTAATCTTCCGTCAACCAGCTATTTCTGGCACCATTTATTTTGCAATCTTTACTTTCAATCTATATCATGAAAATACCAAAAAATTATCTTATTATTATCTCTATCAGATCTCACTCTTGCAAGTGGACGTGAAGGGATTTACAACCCCTTTATCGTGGTGGTTGCGAGGTTCTTATTTGTTCGTGTAGGTACGAGGTGACTCGCGCGTGGTCTCATACTGGATTGATACCTTGGTTCTCAAAAACTAAGGGAAACACTTACGCTGCTTTGCTGCATCATCCTTTCCTCTTCAAGGGAAAACCAACACATGCTCAAGAGGTAGCAAGAAGGATTTCTGGCGCCGTTGCCGGGGAGATCTACGCCAAGTTAAGACATACCAAGTACCCATCACAACTCTTATCCTTCACATTACATTATTTGTCATTTTCCTCTCGTTTTCCTCTCCCCCACTTCACCCTTGCCATTTTATTCACCCTCTTTTCCTTTCGTCCTCTCCTTCTGTTCGCTTTTCTTCTTTTTGCTTGTTTGCTTGTGTGTTGGATTGCTTTCTTGTCACGATGGCTCAAGATAATACTAAATTGTGTGACTTTGCCAATACCAACAATAATGATTTTATTAGCACTCCAATTGCTCCTCTTACCGATGCCGAATCTTGTGAAATTAATACTGCTTTATTGAATCTTGTCATGAAAGATCCGTTTTCTGGCCTTCCTAGTGAAGATGCCGCTACCCATCTAAACAACTTTGTTGATTTGTGTGATATGCAAAAGAATAAAGATGTGGATAATGATATTTTTAAACTTAAGCTATTTCCGTTTTCGCTTAGAGATCATGCTAAAGCTTGGTTTTCGTCTTTGCCTAAAAATAGTATTGATTCATGGAATAAGTGCAAAGATTCTTTTATCTCTAAGTATTTTCCTCCCGCTAAGATCATCTCTCTTAGAAACTATATTATGAATTTTAATCAACTAGATCATGAACATGTTGCACAATCTTGGGAGAGGATGAAATTAATGATACGTAATTGCCCTACACATGGATTGAATTTATGGATGATTATACAATTGTTTTGCCGGATTGAATTTTGCTTGTAGAAATCTTTTAGATTCGGCTGCCGGAGGCACTTTTATGGAAATCACTTTAGGAGAAGCTACTAAAATCCTAGATAATATTATGGTTATTTATTCTCAATGGATTCGGAAAGATCTACTAGTAAAAAAGTTCATGCGATTGACGAGATTAATGTTCTGAGTGGAAGGATGGATGAACTTGTGAAATTGTTTGCTAATAGGAGTGCTCCTACTGATCCTAATGATATGCCTTTGTCTACTTTGATTGAGAATAATAATGAATCTATGGATGTGAATTTTGTTGGTAGGAACAATTTTGGTAACAACATGCATAGAGGTAATTTTAATTCTAGGTCGTTTCCTAGTAATTCCTCTAATAATTATGGTAATTCCTACAAAAATTCTTATGGAAATTATAATAAGATGCCCTCTGATTTTTAATCTAGTATTAAAGAATTTATTAGTTCGCAAAAGAGTTTCAATGCTTTGATTGAAGAAACATTGCTTAAGATTGATGAGTTGGCTAGGAACATGGATAGAATTTCTCTTGATGTTGATTCTTTGAAACTTAGATCTATTACACCTAAGCATGATATCAATGAGTCTCTCAAAGCCATGAGAATTTCCATTGATGAGTGCAAAGAAAGAACCACTAGGATGCGTGCTAAGAAAGATTGCTTTGTGAAGGCGTGTTCTTCTAGTTTTTATGAGAATAAAGATGAAGATCTAAAAGTAATTGATGTGTCCCCTATTAAATCCTTGTTTTGCAATATGAATCTTCATAACGATGGGACTGGAGATGAGTCAACTTTAGTTAGAAGGCGTCCCAAAATTTCGGAGTTTTTAGATCTTGATGCAAAAATTGGAAAAAGTGGGATTGAAGAGGTTAAAACTTTAGATAGCAACGAACCCACTATCTTGGATTTCAAGGAATTTAATTATGATAATTGCTCTTTGATAGATTGTATTTCCTTGTTGCAATCCGTGCTAAATTCTCCTGATGCTTATAGTCAAAATAAAGCTTTTACTAAACATATTGTTGATGCTTTGATGCAATCTTATGAAGAAAAACTTGAGTTGGAAGTTTCTGTCCCTAGAAAACTTTATGATGAGTGGGAACCTACAATTAAAATAAAAATTAAAGATCATGAATGCTATGCTTTGTGTGATTTGGGTGCTAGTGTTTCCACGATCCCAAAAACTTTGTGTGATTTGCTAGGTTTCTGTGAGTTTGGTGATTGCTCTTTAAACTTGCACCTTGCAGATTCCACTATTAAAAAACCTATGGGAAGAATTAATGATGTTCTTATTGTTGCAAATAGGAATTATGTGCCCGTAGATTTCATTGTACTTGATATAGATTGCAATCCTACATGTCCTATTATTCTTGGTAGACCTTTCCTTAGAATGATTGGTGCAATCATTGATATGAAGTAAGGGAATATTAGATTCCAAATTCCAAAGGAAAGGCATGGATCACTTCCCTAGAAATAAAATTAAATTACCATATGAATCTATTATTAGAGCCACTTATGGATTGCCTACCAAAGATGGCAATACCTAGATCTATCCTCGCTTTTATGCCTAGCTAGGGGCGTTAAACGATAGCGCTTGTTGGGAGGCAACCCAATTTTATTTTTGTTCCTTGCTTTTTGTTCTTGTTTAGTAATAAATAATTTATCTAGCCTCTGTTTTGGTTTTGTTTTTTGTGTTTAATTAGTGTTTGTGCCAAGTAGAACCTTTGGGAAGACTTGGGGAAAGTCTTTGCGATATTGCTGTAAAAAAACATAAACTTTAGCGCTCACGAGAATTGCTGCCATTTTTGATTGGAGAGTGATATTTAGTTAATTATTTTTGAAGATGATTAACAGATAAATTCCTCACGTCCATAAATTTATTTTAGAATTTTTGGGGTTACAGAAGTTTGCGTTAGTTACATATTACTACAGACTGTTCTGTTTTTGACAGATTCTGTTTTTCGTGTGTTGTTTGCTTATTTTGATGAATCTATGGCAAGTAATGGAGTTTATAAACCATAGAGAAGTTGTAATACAGTAGGTTTAACACAAATATAAATGAAGAATGAGTTCATTACAGTAACTTGAAGTGGTGTTTTGTTTTCTTTCGCTAACGGAGCTCGTGAGATTTTCTGTTAAGTTTTGTGTTGTGAAGTTTTCAAGTTTTGGGTAAGGATTTGATGGATTATGGAACAAGGAGTGACAAGAGCCTAAGCTTGGGGATGCCCAAGGCACCCCAAGGTAAAATCCAAGGACACCAAAAAACCTAAGCTTGGGGATGCCCCGGAAGGCATCCCCTCTTTTGTCTTCGTCTTTTGGTAACTTTACTTGCAGCTATATTTTTTTCACCACATGATATGTGTTTTGCTTGGAGCGTCTTGTATGATTTGAGTCTTTGCTTTTTAGTTTACCACAATCATCTTTGCTGTACACACCTTTTGAGAGAGACACACATGAATCGGAATTTATTAGAATACTCTACGTGCTTCACTTATATCTTTTGAGCTATATAGTTTTTGCTCTAGTGCTTCACTTATATCTTTTAGAGCACGGTGGTGGTATAATTTTATAGAAATAATTGATCTCTCATGCTTCACTTATATTATTTTGAGAGTCCTTTAGAACAGCATGGTAATTTTCTTTTGATATTATAAAAAAACTTTCATATAAGTGCATATAACACTAAGAGAAGTTTGATACTTGATGATTGTTTTGAGATATGGAGATAGTGATATTAAAGTTATGCTAGTTGAATAGTTGTGAATTTGAGAAATACTTGTGTTGAAGTTTGCAAATCCCATAGCATGCACGTATGGTGAACGTTGTGTAACAAATTTGAAACATGAGGTGTTATTTGATTGTCTTCCTTATGATTGGCGGTCGGGGACGAGCGATGGTCTTTTCCTACCAATCTATCCCCCTAGGAGCATGCGCGTAATACTTGATTTTTGATGACTTGTAGATTTTTGCAATAAGTATGTGAGTTCTTTATGACTAATGTTGTGTCCATGGATTATACGCACTCTCACCCTTCCATCATTTCTAGCCTCTTCGGTACCGTGCATTGCCTTTCTCACCTTGAGAGTTGGTGCAAACTTCACCGGTGCATCCAAACCCCGTGATACGATACTCTCTATCACACATAAACCTCCCTATATCTTCCTCAAAATAGCCACCATACCTACCTATTATGGCATTTCCATAGCCATTCCGAGATATATTGCCATGCAACTTTCCACCATTCCGTTTATTATGGCACGCATCATCATTGTCATATTGCCTTGCATGATCATGTAGTTAACATCGTATTTGTGGCAAAGCCACCGTTCATAATTCTTTCATACATGTCACTCACGAGTCATTGCAAATCCCGGTACACCGCCGAAGGCATTCATATAGAGTCATATCTTGTTCTAGTATCGAGTTGTAATCATTGAGTTGTAAATAAATAGAAGTGTGATGATCATCATTAATAGAGCATTGTCCCCCCAAAAAGAAAGAAATTCCAAAAAAAAGAAGGCCCCAAAAATAAAAAATAAAAAGGGGCAATGCTACTATCCTTTTTCCACATTTGTGCTTCAAAGTAGCACCATGATCTTTATGATAGAGAGTCTCTTGTTTTGTCATTTTAATATACTAGTGGGAATTTTTCATTATATAACTTGGCTTGTATATTCCAACAATGGGCCTCCTCAAGTGCCCTAGGTCTTCGTGAGCAAGCAAGTTGGATGCACACCCACTTAGTTTCTTTTGTTGAGCTTTCATACATTTATAGCTCTAGTGCATCCGTTGCATGGCAATCCCTACTCCTTGCATTGACATCAATTGATGGGAATCTCCCTAGCACATTGATTAGCCGCGTCAATGTGAGACTTTCTCCTTTTTGTCTTCTCCACACAACCCCATTCATTATATTCTATTCCACCCATAGTGCTATATCCATGGCTCACGCTCATGTATTGCGTGAAAGTTGAAAAAAGTTTGAGATTACTAAAGTATGAAACAATTGCTTGGCTTGTCATCGGGGTTGTGCATGATGAGAGCATTCTTGTGCGATGAAAATGGAGCATGAACAAACTATATGATTTTGTAGGCATGAACTTTCTTTGGCCATGTTATTTTGAGAAGACATGATTGCTTAGTAAGTATGCTTGAAGTATTATTATTTTTATGTCAATATTAAACTTTTGTCTTGAATCTTTCGGATCTGAACATTCATGGCACAATAAAGAAAATTACATTGAGAAATATGTTAGGAAGCATTCGACATAAAAAAAATCTGTTTTTATCATTTACCTACTCGAGGACGAGCAGGAATTAAGCTTGGGGATGCTTGATACGTCTCCAACGTATCTATAATTTTTGATTGCTCCATGCTATTATATATTCTGTTTTGGATGTTTAATGAGCTTATTTATACACTTTTATATTATTTTTGGGACTAACCTATTAACCGGAGGCCCAGCCCAAATTGCTATTTTTTTTGCCTATTTCAGTGTTTCGCAGAAAAAGAATATCAAACGGAGTCCAAACGGAATGAAACCTTCGGGAGCGTGATTTTTGGAACAAACGTGATCCAGAGGACTTGGAGTGGACGTCAAGCAACCAACGGGGAAGCCACGAGGCAGGGGGCGCGCCCTCCACCCTCATGGGCCCCTCGTGGTTCCACCAACCTACTTCTTCCTCCTATATATACCTACGTACCCTGAAAACATCTAGGAGCACCACGAAAACCTAATTCCACCGCCGCAACCTTCTGTACCCGTGAGATCCCATCTTGGGGCCTTTTCCGGCACTCCGTCGGAGGGGGCATTGATCACAGAGGGCTTCTACATCAACACCATAGCCTGTCCGATGATATGTGTGAGTAGTTTACCTCAGACCTTCGGGTCCATAGTTATTAGCTAGATGGCTTCTTCTCTCTCTTTGGATCTCAATACAAAGTTCTCCTTGATTCTCTTGGAGATCTATTCGATGTAATCTTCTTTTGCGGTGTGTTTGTCGAGATCCGATGAATTGTGGGTTTATGATCAAGATTATCTATGAACAATATTTGAATCTTCCCTGAATTCTTTTATGTATGATTGGTTATTGTAACACCCCGGATATGTTTTACCCAATTTGTACTCCAACTCTTGCCATTTCCGGCTTTAAGTTATTTTTTTCTCGGGTTCGGGTCTTTGTCTCCGTGTGTTGTTGTCGTTGTCATGCATCTCATATCATGTCATCATGTGCATTGCATTTGCATACGTGTTCATCTCATGCATTCGAGCATTTTCCCCGTTGTCCGTTTTGCATTCCGGCGCTCCGTTCTCCTCCGGTGGTCATTTCTAGCTTTTTTTCGTGTGTGGGGATTAAACATTTCCGGATTGGACCGAGACTTGCCAAGCGGCCTTGGTTTACTACCGGTAGACCGCCTGTCAAGTTTCGTATCATTTGGACTTCGTTTGATACTCCAACGGTTAACCGATGGACCGAAAAGGCCTCGTGTGTGTTGCAGCCCAACACCCCTCCAAGTTGGCCCAAAACCCACTAAAACCCTCTCCATCATCTAGAGCGTTCGATCACGATCGCGTGGCCGAAAACCGCACCTCATTTGGACACTCCTAGCTCCCTCTATGCCTATATATACCTCCCCCATTCCAAATCCGGATCTCTCCCCGTCCAACCCTAAAAATCGGATCTCCGCCGTCGGACACGTCCGCCGGCATCGGACGTGTCTGCTGCACCCGCCGCTGCCACGTGTCACCACCTAACTCGCCGCCGCCCGGTGCCCACATCGCCGCCACGCGGGCCCGCTCAGCCCGGAGCCGGCCCTCCCGGCCCGCGTCTTCGCCCGCGCCGCCTCCTCTCGCCCGGCCGCCCATCGCCTCCATCTCTGGCGGGAAGCCCTGCGCCGGCCACCGCACGCCATCGCCGGACGTCAGACCTCGCCTCTCCGAGGTGCTCCGACAGCCGTGCTCTGCTCCGCCGCGGCGAGGTTGCCGCCCCACCTCGTCGTTCCGCGTCCCCGCGGCCGGATCGGGGCTCCGGCGAGCCTCCCCACATCCCTGCGGCCCTCCTCCGGCGAACCCTCTCACTCCGATGTACTGTTCCGGCGATCCTCGATCCGCGCACCGGCGAGATCCAGATCCAGCTACAGTAAACCCTAGGTCGATTTCGCCTAAGTCCCTTTTCTGCATATTTTTTTTGCATGTTCATCGCATCGTAACTCCTCATCCGTAGCTCCGTTTTGGGCATATAGCATATCAAAATGTTCGTCTCAGATAGTACATCATTTCATTCCATTGCATCATTATCATTTGAGTTCATCTTGATGCCCGAAATGCTGTTAGAAGAGTGCTACTTGAGATAATTGTCAGATCTGCTGCTCCATTTAGCTATTTGTCATTTTTGCCATGATTATTGTGTGCATGATATGCCCATGAGCTCTACATATGTTTTGTTAAGGGTTTTGCCATCTTTCCAGAGGTGCAACCCATGTATTTTTGTGATGTGTGTGGTGACTAGCACAAGCTTGCAAAGTGAGGCACTTGGTAATGCTAATTTCAGGGACTTAGCATTTCCACCAAGTCCTTGAGCTGTTTATCTCATATGGCCACATGCTCATGTTGTTTCCTAGCGATCCGTGCCTCTTTTGAGGATGATCAGTAAGGATGTTTTGTTAATCTTGTAGTGCTCTATCCATCCATGTCTTTTTTTGCAATTATGGAGCACCCTAGCTTGAGTCAATCGAGCTCTACTTTTGTCATTTCGTGAATCTGGGCAGATTGTCTATTTGTTAGCGATTTTGCTGATGATGTTGTAGTTGATCCGTGCATGCGATGCTATTGTTCTTGCCATGTCTAGCTTGCATTTTGTGTATTCTTGATGGGTGTATGCTTAGCTTGTCATGACTTGCTCTGTAGTGAGTGCATCGAGCTCATAAACATGCCTACTTGATATCTGTTTTCAGCATGTTCTAGTTTTCACTAAGTCTGTGATCTGTTTATGTTTTTGCCATGTTCACATGCTTGCAATTGTATTTTCTGATCCCTTTTGGCTCAAGGTCACTAAGGGACTTTTGTTAAGCTCTTTGAGTAGCTCCATACCATGCTTTACTTTGCGATGTTCAGGTCCTGTAGCATGTAGTTTTGTTGCTCCGAAGTGTGCTACCTGACCTGAAATTCCAGACAAGTGTTAATTTCACTAAGTCTGAGATCTGTTTACCATATGCATTTTTGCCATGCTTGTGTGAACCTGTTAGTGGATGATTTGGCCATAGCTTAGTGCTAGACTTTTGTTAAGCATCATGGATGCATCCCTGCCATGTATTTTGATGCCATGTATGGGTGCTGTAGCATGTTCATCTTGTTGCATTTAGATGGCTATTTGCTGTAAATCGCAGAACGTGGTCATATTTGAATTGCTTGCCATTTTCCAAACCGTAACTCCGATTCCGGCGTTCTTTATATCGTTTTCAAGCGATTTCATCTCATCTTTCCAGTGGCACACTTGGATTCCCAAGTTGAGGCCAGGTTCATGCATCCCTTGTCAAATCTTGCATATGCATCCCGCATCGCATCCCGCATAGCATACCATCCTTGCATCATATTGTTTGAGCTTTGCACATGGTTGATTGTGTTCCGTTTGCTTGTTTGTCTTGTTTGTGAAGAGCTGGGAGACGAGTTTGCTAACGAGGAGCCCGTTGAGTTTGCTTTCGAGGATCCAGTCAACTCAGACAACTTTGCAGGCAAGATGATCATACCCTCGAAATTACTACTATCTTTGCTTTGCTAGATGCTCGCTCTTTTGCTATGACAATGCTATGATGCCTAGCACTTGCTTTCAAGCCTCCCAATTGCCATGTCAAACCTCTAACCCACCATGTCCTAGCAAACCGTTGATTGGCTATGTTACCGCTTTGCTCAGCCCCTCTTATAGCGTTGTTAGTTGCAGGTGAAGTTTGGAGACCGTTCCTTGTTGGAACATTATTTACTTGTTGGGATATCATTATATTATCTTGTTATCTTAATGCATCTATATACTTGGTAAAGGGTGGAAGGCTCGGCCTCTCGCCTAGTGTTTTGTTCCACTCTTGCCGCCCTAGTTTCCGTCATATCGGTGTTATGTTCCCGGATTTTGCGTTCCTTACGCGGTTGGGTTATAATGGGAACCCCTTGATAGTTCGCCTTGATTAAAGCTTTTACAGCAATGCCCAACCTTGGTTTTACCATTTGCCACCTAGCCTCTTTTTCCCTTGGGTTTCCGGAGCCCGAGGGTCATCCTATTTTAAACCCCCCCGGGCCAGTGCTCCTCTGAGTGTTGGTCCACCTGTCAGCTGCCGGTGGCCACCAGGGGCAACTCTGGGCTGGCCTACCCGTACCTAGGACAATCTGAGTGTGCCATGAGAAAGAGATATGTGCAGCTCCTATCGGGATTTGTCGGCACATTCGGGCGGTGTTGCTGGATTTGTTTTAACCTGTCGAAGTGTCTTGAAGAACCAAGATACCGAGTCTGATCGGAACGTCTCGGGAGGAGGTCTATTCCTTTGTTGACCGTGAGAGCTTGTCATGGGCTAAGTTGGGACTCCCCTGCAGGGATTTGAACTTTCGAAAGCCGTGCCCGCGGTTATGGGCAGATGGGAATTTGTTAATGTCCAGTTGTAGATAACTTGAACCTTAACTTAATTAAAATGAATCAACTGAGTGTGTTACCGTGATGGCCTCTTCTCTGCGGAGTCCGGGAAGTGGACACGGTGTTGGAGTAATGCTTGCGTAGGTTGCTCTCTAGTTTCTCTCTCGTGCTTTGCCTCCTCTTCTCGCTCTCTTTTGCGAACAGGATAGCCACCACATATGCTAGTCGCTTGCTGCAGCTCCACATATACTTACCTTGCCATACCTATTAAGCTTAAATAGTCTTGATCGCAAGGGTGCGAGATTGCTGAGTCCCTGTGGCTCACAGATTACTATTACACCAGATGCAGGGCCTGACGATTCCGCTCCAGGTGACGCGCTCGAGCTCAAGTGGGAGTTCGACGAGGACTCTCAACGATACTATGTTTCCTTTCCTGATGATCAATAGTGGTGCCCAGTTGGGGGTGATTGGGACCGTGTCACATGTTGGGTTATCTTTTATTTTGGCGCCGTAGTCGGGCCATGAGTGTCTGAATGATGTAATGCTATTTTATGTACTTGATTGACGTGGCGAGTGTAAGCCAACTATGTTATCTCCCCTTTTATTAATTATATTACATGGGATGTTGTGAAGATTGCCTAACTTGCGACATTGCCTTCAATGCGATTATGCCTCTAAGTCGTGCCTCGACACGTGGGAGCTATAGTCGCATCGAGGGTGTTACAGTTATCTTTGCAAGTCTCTTCGAATTTTCAGTTTGGTTTGGCCTACTAGATTGATCTTTCTTGCAATGGGAGAAGTGCTTAGCTTTGGGTTCAATCTTGCGGTGCTCGATCCCAGTGACAGTAGGGGAAACGACACGTATTGTATTGTTGCCATCGAGGATAAAAAGATGGGGTTCATATCATATTGCATGAGTTTATCCCTCTACATCATGTCATCTTGCTTAAAGCATTACTCCGTTCTTATGAACTTAATACTCTAGATGCATGCTGGATAGCGGTCGATGTGTGGAGTAATAGTAGTAGATGCAGGCAGGAGTCGGTCTACTTGTCACGGACGTGATGCCTATATACATGATCATACCTAGATATTCTCGTAAATATGCTCAATTCTATCAATTTCTCGACAGTAATTTGTTCACCCACCGTAATACTTATGCTATCTTGAGAGAAGCCACTAGTGAAACCTATGGCCCCCGACTCTATCTTCCATCATATTAATCTCCCGTCAACTAGCTATTTCTGGCACCGTTTATTTTGCAATCTTTACTTTCAATCTATATCATAAAAATACCAAAAATATTTATCTTATTATTATCTCTATCAGATCTCACTCTTGCAAGTGGCCGTGAAGGGATTGACAACCCCTTTATCGCCTTGGTTGCGAGGTTCTTATTTGTTTGTGTAGGTACGAGGTGACTCGCGCGTGGTCTCCTACTGGATTGATACCTTGGTTCTAAAAAACTAAGGAAAATACTTACGCTGCTTTGCTATATCACTCTTTCCTCTTCAAGGTAAAACTAACACATGCTCAAGATGTAGCAATGTATGTCTTGCATGTGCTTATCTGTGGTGACAATGGGATATCACATGATCCACTTGATGTATGTTTTGTTGGTCAACTTGCGAGTTCCGTGACCTCGTGAACTTATGCATAGGGGCTGGCACACGTTTTTGTCTTGACTCTCTGGTAGAAACTTTGGGGCACTCTTTGAAGTTCTTTGTATTGGTTGAATAGATGAATATGAGATTGTGTGATGCATATCGTATAATCATACCCATGGATACTTGAGGTGACATTGGAGTATCTAGGTGACATTAGGGTTTTGGTTGATTTGTGTCTTATGGTGTTATTCTAGTACGAACTCTAGGATAGATTGAACGTAAAGAATAGCTTCATGCACTACAAAAAAATACACTTCCATGATGATACGTGTTTGTCACAGTAGGTCACTTTTTTTGTCATGCATGTACATCCATGACAAATTTATGACAGAATCAAGATAGTCATACCTATGCTGTCGTAGAAGTGTTCCATGACATTACCAAAATTATCATCACGGAAGTGTCCACTTCCATGATGATAAATCGCACGTCACAAAAGTGCTTTTGTCAAGGGTGACCGACACGTGGCATCCACCGTAACGGAACGCCGTTAAGCTATCAGGTCGGGTTTTGGATCCGATAACCCGTTAACAGCCTCGACCAATGGGGATTTTCCACGTGTAAAATCATCATTGGCTAGAGGAAACACGTGTCGGCTCATCGTCGGGACAGATGCCATCCACTCACTGGACAGAAGGCGCCTATGATACGTCGACACGTGGCATGACCCAACAAGTTTAAATGGGCCGGCCCAACTAATGGCCCACAAGATTTTGCGGACCATAATGGGCCGGCCCAGCTAGATGCCCATGAGATTTTGCGGACAATAATGGGCTAACCCAGCTAAAGGCCCACAAGATTTCGCGGGCCATAATGGGCTGGCCTAGTTACAGGCCCACAAGATTTTTGTGTGCCATAATAGGCTAGCCCAGGTAAAGGCCCACAAAATTCTTGCGGATCATAATGGGCCGGCCCAGCTAAAGGCCCATGAGATTTCGCCGACATTAATGGGCTGGCCTAGCTGTAGGCCCACAAGATTTTGAGGACCCTAGTAGGCCGGCCCGTTAACTGGCTGCCATGTTTTGGGCCAAATGCCGGCCCATATTTGATACGGTGTATTAATGGCCTGCCACGCTCCGGGCCTAATAGTGGCCCATATGAGATCCGGCCCATTAAAAGCCTACCACATTCTGGGCCAAATTACGGCAGATCAGGTCCGGCCCTTTAAGAGGTTTTGGGCCTAATTATGGCCCATATCAGAATCGGCCTGTCACCTGGACACTATGCTTTTGGGCCCACTTGCTAAAGGCCCACTTAGTAATTCGGCCTGATATTAGTTTTGGCATGTTAAGGGCCCGTTTAACATTTCGGCCCTATATTAATTTCAGCCTGTTAAAAGCCCGTCATATAGTTGGGCCTAACTACGGTCCAGTTTGCATCCGGCCTGCTCGCAGCCGATATCTGATTGGGCCAAACAAGGACCGAGACAATTTTTTGGCCTGTTAAAAGCCCGTGATTTGATTCGCACAATCATGGGCCGGGGCTCATTTCGGGCTGCTGCCAGGCCCATGAGCTGATTGGCACGTTTCAGGCCCAACCTACATCGTGATTGCATGAAGACCCGATTATGTACCGTAATTTTACGATTTGGCCGGTTTACTGCGAAGATAGGATATATATACAGTAAAATAACTGCATCATCATGAATAAGAAAAAAACCTATACTATACAATAAAGAAATTATGGCATATTACATCCACTGGGCATCAAAGTCCGCCACTATGATAATAATGTTGGGGAACATAGTAATTTCAAAAAATTTCCTACGCACACACAAGATCATGGTGATGCGTAGCAACGAGAGGGGAGAGTGTTTTCCACGTACCCTCGTAGACCGAAAGCGGAAGCGTTAGCACAACTCGGTTGATGTAGTCATACGTCTTCACAGCCCGACCGATCAAGCACCGAAACTACAGCACCTCCGAGTTCTAGCACACGTTCAGCTCGATGACGATCCCCGGACTCCGATCCAGCAGAATGTCGGGGAAGAGTCCGTCAGCACAACGGCGTGGTGACGATCTTGATGTTCTACTGTCGCAGGGCTTCGCCTAAGCACCACTACAATATTATCGAGGACTATGGTGGAGGGGGGCACCGCACACGGCTAAGAGATCAATGATCAACTGTTGTGTTTGTGGGGTGCCCCCCTGCCCCCGTATATAAAGGAGTGGAGGAGGGGGCCGGCCAAGGAGGGTGGCGCGCCCTAGGGGGAGTCCAACTCCCACCGGGAGTAGGACTCCCCTTTTTCCTATTAGGAGTGGGAGAGGGAAGGAAGAGGAAGGAGGGAGGAAGGAAAGGGGGGGGGCTCCCAATTCGGATTGGGCTTGGGGGGCGCGCCCCTCCCTTGTTCCTTTCCCCTCCTTTCCACTAAGGCCCAATAAGGCCCATATACCTCCCGGGGGGTTCCGATAACCTCCCGGTGATCCGGTATTGTCCCAATCTCACCCGGAACCTTTCCGGTGTCCAAATATAGTCGTCCAATATATCGATCTTTATGTCTCGACCATTTCGAGATTCCTCGTCAAGTCCGTGATCATATCCGGGGCTCCGAACAACCTTCGGTACATCAAAATATATAAACTCATAATGAAACTGTCATCCTAATGTTAAGCGTGCGGACCCTACGGGTTCGAGAACAATGTAGACATGACCGAGACACGTCTCCGGTCAATAACCAATAGCCGAACCTGTATGCTCATATTGGCTCCTACATATTCTACGAAGATCTTTATCGGTCAGACCGCATAACAACATACGTTTGTTCCCTTTGTCATCGGTATGTTACTTGCCGAGATTCGATCGTCGGTATCTCAATACCTAGTTCAATCTCGTTACCGGCAAGTCTCTTTACTCGTTCTGTAATACATCATCTTGCAACTAACTTATTAGTTGCATTGCTTGCAAGGCTTAAGTGATGTGCATTACCGAGAGGGCCCAGAGATACCTCTCCGACAATCGGAGTAACAAATCCTAATCTCGAAATACGCCAACCCAACATGTACCTTTGGAGACACCTGTAGAGCACCTTTATAATCACCCAGTTACGTTGTGACGTTTGGTAGCACACAAAATGTTCCTCTAGTAAATGGGAGTTGCATAATCTCATAGTCATAGGAACATGTATAAGTCATGAAGAAAGCAACAACAACATACTAAACGATCAAGTGCTAAGCTAACGGAATGGGTCAAGTCAATCACATCATTGTCCTAATGATGTGATCCCATTAATCAAATGACAACTCATGTCTATGGTTAGGAAACATAACCATCTTTGGTCAACGAGCTAGTCAAGTAGAGGCATACTAGTGACACTCTGTTTGTCTATGTATTCACACATGTATTATGTTTCCGGTTAATACAATTCTAGCATGAATAATAAACATTTATCATGATATAAGGAAATAAATAATAACTTTATTATTGCCTCTAGGGCATATTTCCTTCAGTCTCCCACTTGCACTAGAGTCAATAATCTAGTTCACATCGCCATGTGATTTAATAGCAATAGTTCACATCACCATGTGATTAACACCCATAGTTCACATCGACATGTGACCAACACCCAAAGGGTTTACTAGAGTCAATAATCTAGTTCACATTGCTATGTGATTAACACCCAAAGAGTAGTAAGGTGTGATCATGTTTTGCTTGTGAGAGAAGTTTAGTCAATGGGTTTGCCACATTCAGATCCGTAAGTATTTTGCAAATTTCTATGTCAACAATGCTCTGCACGGAGCTACTCTAGCTAATTGCTCCCACTTTCAATATGTATCCAGATTGAGATTTAGAGTCATCTGGATCAGTGTCAAAATTTGCATCGACGTAACCCTTTACGACGAACCTTTTTGTCACCACCATAATCGAGAAACATATCCTTATTCCAGTAAGGATAATTTTGACCGCTGTCTAGTGATCTACTCCTAGATCACTATTGTACTCCCTTGCCAAACTCAGGGCAGGGTATACAATAGGTCTGGTACACAGCATGGCATACTTTATAGAACCTATGGCTAAGGCATAGGGAATGACTTTCATTTTCTCCCTATCTTCTGCCGTGGTCGGGTTTTGAGTCTTACTCAACTTCACACCTTGTAACACAGGCAAGAACTCCTTCTTTGACTGTTCCATTTTGAACTACATCAAAATCTTGTCAAGGTATGTACTCATTGAAAAACTTATCAAGTGTCTTGATCTATCTCTATAGATCTTGATGCTCAATATGTAAGCAGCTTCACCGAGGTCTTTCTTTGAAAAACTCCTTTCAAACATTCTTTATGCTTTGCAGAATAATTCTACATTATCTCCGATCAACAATATGTCATTCACATATACTTATCAGAAATGTTGTAGTGCTCCCACTCACTTTCTTGTAAATACAGGCTTCACCGCAAGTCCTATAAAACTATATGCTTTGATCAACTTATCAAAGCATATATTCCAACTCCGAGATGCTTGCACCAGTCCATAGATGGATCGCTGGAGCTTGCATATTTTGTTAGTACCTTTAGGATTGACAAAACCTTCTGGTTGCATCATATACAACTCTTCCTTAATAAATCCATTAAGGAATGCAGTTTTGTTTATCAATTTGCCAGATTTCATAAAATGCGGAAATTGCTAACATGATTCGGACAGACTTAAGCATAGATACGAGTGAGAAAGTCTCATCGTAGTCAACACCTTGAACTTGTCGAAAACCTTTTTGCGACAATTCTAGCTTTGTAGATAGTAACACTAATATCAGCGTCCGTCTTCCTCTTGAAGATCCATTTAATCTCAATGGCTCGCCGATCATTGGGCAAGTCAATCAAAGTCCATACTTTGTTCTCATATATGGATCTCATCTCAGATTTCATGGCCTCAAGCCATTTCGCGGAATCTGGGCTCATCATCGCTTCCTCATAGTTCGTAGGCTCGTCGTGGTCAAGTAACATGACCTCTAGAACAGGATTACCGTACCACTCTGGTGCGAATCTCACTCTGGTTTACCTACGAGGTTTCGGTAGTAACTTGATCCGAAGTTACATGATCATCATCATTAGCTTCCTCACTAATTGGTGTAGTAGTCACAGGAACAGATTTCTATGATGAACTACTTTCCAGTAAGGGAGCAGGTACAGTTACCTCATCAAGTTCTACTTTCCTCCCACTCACTTCTTTCGAGAGAAACTCCTTCTCTAGAAAGGATCCATTCTCAGCAATGAATATCTTGCCTTCGGATCTGTGATAGAAGGTGTACCCAACATTTTCTTTTGGGTATCCTATGAAGACGTACTTCTCTGATTTGGGTTTGAGCTTATCAGGTTGAAACTTTTTCACATAAGCAATGCAACCTCAAACTTTAAGAAACGATAGCTTAGGTTTCTTGCCAAACCATAGTTCATACGGTGTCGTCTCAACGGCTTTAGATGTTGCCCTATTTAACGTGAATGTAGCTGTGTCTAATGCATAACCCCAAAATGATAGCGGTAAATCAGTAAGAGACGTCATAGATCACACCATATCTAATAAAGTACGGTTACGACATTCAGACACACCATTACACTGTGGTGTTCCAGGTGGCGTGAGTAGTGAAACTATTTCACAATGTTTTAACTGAAGGCCAAACTCATAATTCAAATATTTTCCTTCTGCGATCATATCGTAGAAACTTTTATTTTTGTTACAATGATTCTCCACTTCACTTTGAAATTCTTTGAACTTTTCAAATGTTTCAGATTTGTGTTTCATCAAGTAGATATACTCATATCTACTCAAATCATCTGTGAAGATCAGAAAATAATGATACCTGCCGCGAGCCTCAATATTCATCGGACCACATACATCAGTATGTATGATTTCCAACAAATCTGTTGCTTGCTCCGTTGTTCCGGAGAACGGAGTCTTAGTCATCTTGCCCATGAGGCATGGTTTGCAAGCATCAATTGATTCATAATCAAGTGATTCCAAAAGCCCATTAGCATGGATTTTCTTCATGCGTTTTACACTAATATGACCTAAACGGCAGTGACACAAATAAGTTGCACTATCATTATTAACTTTGCATCTTTTGGTTTCAATATTATGAATATGTGTATCACTATGATCGAGATCCGACGAACCATTTTCATTGGGTGTCTAACCATATAAGGTTTTATTCATGTAAACAGAACAACAATTTATTCTCTTACTTAAATGAATAACTGTATTGCAATAAACATGATCAAATCGTATTCATGCTCAACGTAAACACCAAATGACACTTATTTAGGTTCAACACTAATCCAGAAAGTAAAGGGAGTGTGTGAAAGTGCAACTATCCCTAGGTGGTTTTGGTAATTCATAACAACATATAGCTCATTGAGCTAATGCTATTCCAAGATGATTATTTCAGGAAAGCTCAATGATTGGCATGGCATGGATGTGAAAGTGGAACCCTCAAAATGCCAAGGACAAAGGATTGGCTCAAGCTCAAAAGCTCAAGACTCTTCATTTTATATTTTAGTGATCCAAGATCACATTGAGTCTTTAGGAAAAGCCAATACTATCAAGGAGGGATGAGGTGTTGCTTAATGAGCCTCTTGCTTCATGTGCTTAGTGATATGCTCCAAAACCCTCAACTACTTTCCCATATCCACATATAACCTAAACCCTAAGCCAAGCTCGGTCCTACCGATTCTTCCTATCCGGCGCCACCGAGTTTCACTTGTCATAAGCCACTGCCAAACCCTAGCAATTCGGTTCTACCGATAGGGATCTCGGTCTCACCGAGATGGGATTGCAAACTCTCTGTTTCCCTTTCGTAACTTTTCGGTCTCACCGAAAGAGCGAATCGGTCCCACCGAGATTGCAATGTAAATTTAGTGTTTCCCTTTTGTAACTTTTCGGTCTCACCGAAAGAGCAAATCGGTCCCACCGAGTTTGCCTAACCAACTCTCTGGTTAGCTAATTACCAAATTCGGTCTCACCGAGTTTGTGTAATCGGTCTCACCGAGATTACGTTATGCCCAAACCCTAACCATATCGGTCCTACCGAGTTGCATGTCAGTCCCACCGAAAATCTCTAACGGTCACTAGGTTTACATTTTTGGTCCGACCGAGTTTGTTGATTCGGTCCCACTGAGATTGGAAAACTGTGTGTAACGGTTGGATTTTGTGTGGAGGCTATATATACCCCTCCACCTCCTATTCATTCGATGAGAGAGCTATCAGAACACATACACCATTCCAACTCATATGTTCTGAGAGAGAACCACCTACTCATGTGTTGAGACCAAGATATTCCATTCCTACCATATGAATCTTGATCTCTAGCCTCTCCAAGTTGCTTTCCACTCAAATCTTCTTTCCACAAAATCCAAATCCTATGAGAGAGAGTTGAGTGTTGGGGAGACTATCATTTGAAGCACAAGAGCAAGGAGTTCATTACCTACACACCATTTGTTACTTCTTGGAGAGTGGTGTCTCCTAGATTGGCTAGGTGTCACTTGGGAGCCTCCGACAAGATTGTGGAGTTGAACCAAGGAGTTTGTAAGGGCAAGGAGATCGCCTACTTCGTGAAGATCTACCGCTAGTGAGGCAAGTCCTGTGTGGGCGATGGCCATGGTGGGATAGACAAGGTTTCTTCTTCGTGGACCCTTTGTGGGTGGTTGCTTCTTCGTGGACCCTTCGTGGGTGGAGCCCTGTGTGGACTCGCACAACCGTTACCCTTTGTGGGTGGAGCCCTCCGTGGACTCTCGCAACCATTACCCTTTGTGGGTTGAAGTCTCCATCAACGTGGATATAGGATAGCACCACCTATCCGAACCACGGGAAAAACATCCGTGTCTCCAATTGCGTTTGAATTCTCCAAACCCTTCCCTTTACATTCTTGCAAGTTGCATGCTTTACTTTCCGCTGCCAATATACTCTTTGCATGCTTGCTTGAATTGTGTGATGATTGCTTGACTTGTCCTAAAATAGCTAAAATCTGCCAAGAACTAAAATTGGGAAAAGGTTAAGTTTTTATTTGGTCAAGTAGTCTAATCACCCCCCTCTAGACATACTTTCGATCCTACAAGTGGTATCAGAGCTTTGGTCTCCATTTGCTTTGATCTCCATAGCTTTTGGTGGTCATAGCCTTGGTTTCACAACCTAGGAGAGTATGGCGTCTAGCGAGGGAAATTATCACCGTAGAGGTCCCTACTTTGATGGTACTAATTTTGCTAGTTGGAAGCATAAAATGAAAATGCATATTCTTGGACATAACCCCGCCATTTGGGCTATTGTGTGTGTTGGTTTGCAAGGTAACTTATTTGATGGGAGAGAACCAAACCGTGAAGCTATCGCGGATGAGTTGAAGATGTTGCAATACAATGCTCAAGCTTGTGATATTCTCTTCAACGGATTGTGCCCCGAAGAATTCAACCAAATCAGCCGTCTTGAGAATGCGAAGGAAATTTGGGACACTTTGATTGATATGCACGAAGGTACCGACTCCGTCAAGGAATCCAAGTTGGATGTGCTTCAAAGCCAACTTGACAAGTTCAAGATGAAGGATGGTGAAGGTGTCGCTGAAATGTACTCTAGGCTTGCTCTCATCACAAATGATATTGCCGGCTTAGGAAGTGAAGAAATGACCGATAGATTCATCATCAAGAAGATTCTAAGAGCCTTGGATGGAAAATATGATACCGTGTGCACATTGATCCAAATGATGCCCAATTACAAAGATCTCAAGCCAACAGAGGTGATTGGAAGAATTGTTGCTCATGAGATGTCACTTAAGGATAAAGAGGAACTTCACAGCAAATCAAGTGGTGCCTATAAAGCCTCATGTGAAGCCCCTACATCATCAAGTGAGAAACAAGTCTTCGATGAAGAATTGAGCTTAATGGTGAAGAACTTCAACAAGTTCTACAAGAGTAGAAGCAAAGATAGAAGCTTCAAGTCAAGGTCCTACAATGACAAAAGATCTTCTAGTCGAGAGCGAAACTGCTACAGTTGTGGAAGACCCGGACACTATTCGAATGAGTGTACGGCTCCCTACAAGAGAAGAGAAGATTCTCCAAGAAGAAGAAGCAAAGAATCACCACCAAGAGAGAGAAGGAGTAGAGATGATCGTTATGAACGAAGATACTCACGGAGAAGCAAGGATTTGGAAAGGAAGGAAAAATCATCAAGGAGCTACACAAGATGAAGACATCAAGCTCATGTTGGTGAATGGGTATCCGGCTCCGACTCCGACAGCCACTCCGAGAGAAGTTATCACTCCGACTCCGAAGATACTCAAGATGAAGGTGTTGCCGGTCTAGCACTTGTGTCAACCAACTCCTACGACATATTTGACTCACCAAATGAAGGAATTGGAAGATGCTTCATGGCCAAAGGTCCTAAGGTAACACACCCCGAGTATGTTGATTTCAATAGTGATGAAGATGACTTGTTAGGTGATGATTTGCTTGTTGACAACTCTAGTGATGAATACTATGATGAAACGTCAATTAATCATGCTAATCAAGATAAAACGAATGACAATGATAAGGAGAAGATTGAGGCTCTAACTAAAGAACTAAACACTCTTAAGTTAGCTCATGAAACTATCTTCGAAGATCATCGAGAACTTTTAAGAGCTCATGAGAAATTACGCTTTGAAAAGCTCAACCTTGAGCAAGAGCATGAGTTCTTAAAAGCAATCAATGATGATCTCCGCAAGAAAAGTTCTTCTTACATTGCCAAGCATTTACTCTTATCCAATTACATGCCTCAAGTCAAGTCTAGTAACAAGAACAAGAAAGATTCTTCCTCTAGCAGTAACAATGATCATGCTAAATCCAATATTGATGCTTCTAGTAGTTCCCTTGATTCCACTAATGACTCTCTTAGCCAAGTTACACTTGAGCAAGAAAATAGCTTATTGAAGGGAATTATAGAGAAAGGAGTGTACAAAAGCCTTGCCGGGAGCAAGCAATTCGAGGAAATTGTGCGCAAGCAAGGAATGCACCGGAAGAATCAAGGCGTTGGTTTTGAATGAAAGTTCAATGCTAATGGAGTTGAGTGGGAAGAAGATCAATACCCCAAGACAAAGTTTGTTCCGCCAACATACTTCACTCTTATCATTTTGGCAAGAAAAAGTGCAATCAACTTCCACATCTTGCACTAGTTCAAGGAGTCTGTCGGTATACTAGAGTAGGGGTACCCTAGTATCCCGAACTTGTGCACGGGCAGTCGCAGCATCCCGTGGCAAGGCTTGCCGGGTGACCGCCAAGGTCCTCCGTGGTTCCTTTGGAGCCATTCAAGAACAAAGTATCCAACCAAGGCATCTTAAGAGCCCGACAAGAGGAGCTTGCCGGGAAGGCCAACCAAGGCAAAGCGCTTAAGGAGACAAGACCCCGGCAAGAGGAGCTTGCCAGGAAGGCCACCCAAGGCATCTCAAGGAACTTGCCGCGACGCGCCACGCGTCCCGGCAAGGCCCGGTGAGCGACAAGCTCCCGGACACGACAAGACAACGATCGCGGCAAGGCGCTTGCCACGGCAAGCCACCACTCTGTGCTCGCGCTCCAGCACATCCACCAACGTGTCGCTCTGGATCCTCCCAGGCGTGCGTGGCGGGAGGCTGTGCAGCCAGCGGTGCATGGTGGCGAGCGGCGCTGACAAGTTCGCCATCGTGGCGAGCGGTGGCATCCCTGACGATCCCTTTTGCACTGTTTATGCGACACAGACGGGCATTTAATACCCTTGTCCCCTGCCGTCAGGGTTAGGTATGATACACTGTAGCAGGTAGCTGTACCTACCGCAGCACCTTTCCATTTTTACCCTTGTCTACGTTGCCACCTGTCGGTGACCCCTTGAACATATAAAAGGAGGCCCATGCGCAACGTAGAGGGGGTGGGCTAATCCGGAGAACACTCACGCTCAGTCTCGTTAGCTGCTGGTGTGTACTGTAGCACTCCGCGCTCCCGAGCATGAACTCAATACAAACCACAAAGCAGGAGTAGGGTTTTACGCATCTGTGCGGCCCGAACCTGGGTAAACTGCTCGCGTGCCTCGCCTCGATCTGCTCTTCATGCGACCTCCGCCCCGCCGAACCGAAAGGGACCCGGTCCGCCGGTCCCATAGGTGCTCGTGGATTCAGTACCCCGGCATCTTTGGCGCGCCAGGGAGGGGGCATCGAGGTTGTGTGAACCAGATCCGGCGTTCACGCGAGCTAGATCTTCATCATCTTCATCGACATGCCGCTGAAAAAGAAGGTTTCAGAGGCGGCTGCTCCGTCCACCCCGCTACCACCGGAGCAAACGGCTGATGGGGCAGACGCCGACGGAAGAACGGGCATCGACGAGGGAGCTCACGGTGCTGCCAGGTCCAAGGACAAGGCTGCGCTGCCCATCGGCGGCGTAGCCGGCTCCCACAACGACCGGGCGCACTCCAAGACCTCGGCGTCTGTACATGCACCGCGCCCATCTCAGGAGGCGCGGGACCGGCAGCGTCATGGTGCTCACGGTACCATGCGTTTGCTGGACCAAGATCGAGCTGGTGGATCTCGGAGTGCTCAAGACCAGCATGCACGCCAACATGCTGGCATGAGCGAGGCACGGTCGCCTGGACGGGATACTGCTCCTTCTAACATAGTTAGAAGTCCGAGCATATCCCGCTCTTCGCACCGTTCGCCACCACCACCCACCACTGCAGCAGAAGCTCCCGACAAGTTTTGCTCCGGCAAGCTTGCCGGGGAACGTCAAGCTCCGGCAGAGCCACAGGTTCTCGCCGTAGAAGCGGATGTTCCCACAGCAGCAGATTTGCCTTTAGTCCTTGTTGTCAAGCCACAAGCTCCAGCATGGGCGCAGCAGATTGTCCGTTTCCTTCAGACAGGAGAACTTCCCGAAGAGCAAGAAGAAGCGGAAAGAGTAGCCCGACAGTCAAGTATGTACCAGTTTGTCGACAAGACACTGTACAGAAGAAGACTGAACGGTGTGAAATTGAAGTGTATTCACCGGGAAGACGGACAAAAGCTGTTGGCAGAGATACATGGAGGCATATGTTGTCACCACATTGGCGCAAGAGCACTTGTCGGCAAAGCATTCCGGCAAGGTTTCTTTTGGCCGACAGCCCTCCAGGATGCAACTGCACAAGTAACCAAGTGTGAAGCGTGCCAATTCCATTCCAAGCAGATACACCAACCAGCTCAAGCTCTCCAGACGATCCCTTTATCCTGGCCATTTTCGGTCTGGGGGCTCGACATCCTCGGCCCCTTTCCCCGAGCAGTCGGGGGCTTTGAGTACTTGTACGTTGCAATCGACAAGTTCACAAAGTGGCCGGAAGTGGAACCAGTGAGGAAGGTGACAGCACAGTCAGCAGTCAAGTTCTTCAGGTCGATTGTTTTCCGCTTCGGGATCCCTAACAGGATAATCACCGACAACGGTACGCAATTCACGAGCCGCACCTTCATGCAGTACGTCCAAGATCTTGGCGCCAAGGTCTGCTTCACTTCTGTTGCTCACCCGAGAAGCAACGGTCAAGCGGAGAGGGAAAATGCTGAAGTGATGCGCGGGCTCAAGACCAGGACTTTCGACAGGCTGCACAAGTGCGGAAGAAACTGGATCAAGGAGCTCCCGGTGGTTCTTTGGTCGATCAGAACGACGCCAAATCGAGCCACTGGCCAGACACCTTTCGCTCTAGTATATGGAGCAGAGGCAGTTATCCCCACGGAACTCGTATACGGGTCACCTCGAGTGCTCGCTTATGATGAGCTCGAGCAAGAGCAGCTGCGACAAGATGACGCGCTGCTCCTTGAGAAAGACCGTCTTCAGGCTGCTGTGCGAGCTGCTCGCTACCAGCAAGCTTTGCGCCGCTACCATAGCCGCAAAGTTAATGCCAGAAGTTTCGAGGAAGGCGACCTTGTTCTTCGGCGTGTTCAGTCCGCCAAGAATTCCAACAAGTTGACGCCGAAGTGGGAAGGCCCTTACCGGGTGAAACGAGTCACTAGGCCTGGCGCTGTCCGCCTTGAGACCGAAGATGCCATTCCGGTGAGCAACTCCTGGAACATTGAGCATCTTCGTAAGTTTTACCCGTAAGGCGCGGTTGCCGGAACCTGTTCTGGCAACCACCTTTTGTACAAGTCTTGGCGCTGCTGCATGTAATCCTTTGTACAAAGCCGGGCGCAGACCCCGTGCATAAGTAAAGCTCATGTGCTCCGCACATTTTGTCAAATTCATGCTTTCTATTTTTTGGCATATATGATCTGACACTTTGTGCAGCACCTACTCCACGGTAAGCAATAACGAGCCGTAAGGCTCCATATCTTTATTTTCTCTTCTTTCTTTTTTCTCAAGGAAAGGAAGGTTCCCTCGCCCACAAGTTTGCCGGGGGGGGGGGGGGGAGGAGAAGATAATGGTATGGACCAGGCGTCATCATGGTATGGACCAGGCGTCGTCCGAGAAAGTTTCACCTTGCCGGGAAGCAAACAACAGAAAAGCTAAGTTGCCAAAGTTTGAGCAATCAGATTTTTAAAATTTTTAAGTTATCTCCCTTGAACGATCGCACTTTGTATGGAAAACCTGTGCGCGGAGGAACCAACTCGTAGCTAGTTGCGCCCTTACTTTGTTTCGAGTCCGCTCAACAACTTAAGTGAGCTGCAACTAGTTGCGACAAGGTTTCTTGTCGGTAGCGGCACCGCCAGCAGGCTGCTGACGTCCTGCACTCAGCGCTCGCGGCTCAGGTGCCTGCACCGGCAAGTTCCCTAAAAGCATAGGGCGAAAACATACAAAGGGAGGAATCAAGTAAAGGGAATAACGTTGCAATTAGTAACCAGAATAGAGTTATATTACAAAGATAGCTTGTCGCGGCTCTAACAGATTGTTTTCATAACATGACAAACAACGACAAGAAAAGAAGAAATGGGCGGCCTAATCTACGCGATCGCCCTCGACCCTCTTGATCCAGCTCACCTTGTCCACAATGGGTGCGACAAGGGCCTTGAGCGCCTCCAGATCAGCATCCGGCGGCAGGGTCTTGAGGACGTTGGTGAGGTTGAGGCCCGGATTGCAGAAGGCCACCTTCACCAACACTTTCTGAAGAGCTCCCGCGCAGATCTTGCACGACTCGTCGGCCAGCTACTTTGGGATCCTCTCCCGGAGTCGCTGGAGGGCCGTCGCCACGCCCTTGAAGAACAAGACGAGCTTAGCGTTGGGTTGGAGGTTCTCGTCGGAGGGATACCCAAGATCCTCCATCCCCAGCTGCGCCAACTCCCTGTCAATGTCTGTGGCAGCATTCACAAGACTCTCCGTCCAGTGCTCCACAGTCTCCCTGAAGGCGTTTTGGGTGGCGGCAACACTCTGTAGCAGTGCCTTGTCAGCCTTGATCTCCTCCTTCAAGGCCGCCTCCTGCTTCTTGGCGCCGTCCAGCGTCTTGGTCAAAGTGGTCAGCTTCGACTCATGATCCGCGTTGGAGTCCTTGGCGGCGCTGAGCTCTTTGCCCTTCTCGGCGAGATCGGCCTCCAGCTGCGCCACCTTCAACTCCAGCTCCTTCTTGGCGGCCTCGGCAACTACGACAGCATCCTCTGCTTGCTTAAGGGCTCCGCCGAGTTTTTCCTCGCGCACGGCAAGCTCCTCCTCATGGGCGTCAAGATTGACCTTCCGCTGCGCCAGCTCACCCTCCTCCGCGGATAGCTTCACAGCGGCAAGTCGCTGTTGCTCTTCGACTTCGGCCTTCTCGAGGAAGAAGACCTTCTGCGCTTCGGTGAGCTGCTCCCGCTCCTCCGCCAGGGACCGGAGAGCTTCCTGGTGGAGACCCCGGAGCTCCTCCGCGCGCTTCTCGATGTCTGCTCCCGCCTTCGTGACAAGCGCCTCTCGGGAGTCCAGCTTGGCTTGCCGCGCGTGGTAGAGCGACAACAACTTCCATAGCAGCCGCTCCTCCTCAGGCTCGTTGCTGCTGCTGCTCGGCGCGTCAACCAGCGTCAGCCCCGCGGAGGCGAGCACCTCCCCGTCAAAGATCTCCCCCTCGACCGGCACCCTGGAGCTTGACGCCCAGGGGAGGTTGATGAAGACGTCATCGCCGGCCTTCAAGTAGATGCCTGGCTGGGGCTCTTCGGAGCCTGGCGCTGCGGCAGCGGCGGACGGGTCGGCGGTCGGTGTAGCGCCTGGCGCTCCTGCGGCCTCAGGGCCGTCAGTGCGATCGCCAGACCCCTCGCCAGTTGCTGCGGAGGCAGCCTTGGTGGCCTCTGCGCCGGCGGGATCGCCAGCACCGGCTGCTTCTTCGGCGGCAACCTCGGTCTCCATCGGCTCCGTAGCAGATGGGTCTGACAGCCGGAAAGGGGAGAAGAGTCAAGCAAAAATCCAACAAAAAGAAGATCAAGAGAAGAAGAACCCAAGGAAAATCTTGCAGCGAAAGGATTACTTGTACCGGGTTCTGCAGTCGTGGTCTCCGCCGTCGGGGGGCCGCTGGTGCTGTCCCTTGCCGGAGAACCCTCCCTTGCCGGAGAGTTCTCCCTTACCGGGAAGCCCTCCCTTGCCGGAGAGTTCTCCCTTGTCGGGGGATTCTCCCTTGGCTCCTGGTGGGGCTGCTCTGCTCCTACACAAATCAGCAATCAAATATCAGCAAAGACAGAGTATCCATGCGCACCACACTAGCGGAAAGCAAACCATATACTTACGCTGGGAGCTGCTCTGGAGAAAAGTTGCCGGGTCCGGCAAGGTTGTCTCGGGCGCACCTCCTGCTACCGCAGTAGTTTCGTCCTCGATGACAATCACCGGGACCTTGGCCCTCTTTGCCGCTCTCTGGGCCAGAGTCCTAAAGAAGAACAAGTTCAGAGAAAAGCAAATGAGATACAAGACAAACAGCAAGGATTGAAGAACTACAAGTACAACAAGGGAATCTTACTCTTCTTCTTCTTCCTCGTCGGAGCTGAACACGGAGAAATCGAAGTCTGGCTCACGTCCGTCGCGAGGAGGCGAAGGAGTAGCTTCCCTTGGCCGCTTGGCGGGAGCAGTGGCGGTGGTCTGAGACGACCCCGCTCCGGCTGGAGTAGAAGCGGTGGTCCGAGAGGGTCCCGCTCCAGTTGCCGTTGCAGCGTGAGATGCTCCCGCGGCAACAGTGCTTGCCGCGGTGGAGCGTGTCGCGTGGCGCGGCGGCTGTTCACTCGCCTGCCGCTCCGCTACATCACCGACCTTGCGGAGACGCCTTCTTGGTGGAGATGGAGGCTCTGCTTGCGGCTCTGCTTGCGGCGAGTTGTCTGAAGATGAGGAGGAAGACGAGTTGATCTCCAGCGAGCCGCTCGTATCCTTGGCGGGCTCGCTCGACCCGACGCCATGTCCGGCAAGTTCTTTCTCACCGGCGGGCTCCCTTCGCTCGGCACGGCTTGCCGGCTCTGCTGCATCTGCCTCCTCCACGGTGAATCCAAATTCGCCCGCGGCCGCGGCTGCCGCCGCCTCTTCCAGCCTAGTGGCGATGAGTGCCATCTCCGCATCGGTGGTGTCGCGGGTGAGGCTGTCTTTCTCGTCGGAGCGGATCAGCACTTCTACCAAGTCATCGAAGAACTGCTGCATGACGTCGTCTGCAGGCTCCTGCCAAGTTGGCACAATTCCATGCGAGTCGCACTCCGGCATCATTGCACGGATGCGGTCGAGCGAGGAATTGTTGCACAGCGGAACGACGCCCCCCCCCCGGCAACCTGAAAACTTCGGGATGTGGGGGGTCATACTTGAACAGCTCCTGGAGCATCGCGTTGACCTCCAGAACTGTGAAATTGAAGTTGAGGCCCGGCCGCAACCTCATGATATCTACCACATTCTTGAACTCCCAAGTTGGTCTCCCCCGTTCCTGCAGGGGGGCGATGCGGCGGCGAAGAAAATCTGCGCCAACAGCGCCTACAGTGGGCCCGGCAAGCCTGAGGCGAAGGATCCGGGTGACAGCAATCTTCAGCCTGTCGTCTTCCGGGGCCACGTCACTCCAATCGCTGCCGCGTGCTACTGGGGTTTGGCGCCGGGTGGTGAATGGCTGCGGGTTCTCCTCGTCAATCCAGCACCAGTCTGCTCTCCACTCCTCCCACTTGCCGCGGAATTCTCCCTCCAGATAAGTTTCCTTCTTGCCGGCCCTTGAGATCCAGGCGATTCCGCCGGATAAAGGCTCTCCTCTCTCTACTCGGGGTATGAAGAAGTGGCGAAAGAGGGCTACGTTGGGATGGACTCCGACAAAGTTTTCGCAGAGATGTGCGAAAACTGCCATGGTCAGAACGGCATTGGGGGTGAAGTCAAGGAGGTGGAATTCGTAGGTATTCATGATGTCGCAGAATAATTCAGAGAAAGGCGGGCAGAGCCCGCAGTAGAAGAACAGAGCGAAGAAAGGGTATCCGTTTGGAGCCTTCTTCCAAGCGGCGGCGGGGAGTACCTTCGTGCGCGGATGCGCTCGTGTCTCCGTCGACCGGAAGAGGTAGTAGTTCTCCCTCAGCTCCTTCGCGGCAAGCTTGGGGGGGGGGAGACTGCGCGCTCCTTTCGCAGCGCCGCAAGCCGCTGCGCCTCGGTCGACTTCACGACCTTCCCCTTGTCGGCTTTTGGAGCCATGGCGGAAGTGGTGGAGGAGGACGATGGCGTTGGTGGTGCTGGTGGCGATGGGGGGCGGAGCGCTGCTCTCTTTCGACTTGGGAAGATGAGGAAGCGGCGGAGATTTCCGAGATTGGAGCAGCAACGGGAGAATGGACGAACTGCCCCTGTTTCCCCTGCTTATAAAGGGGGAGGGGGCGGACGTTCCGCCTTTCTGAATAAAGAAACCACCCACGATCTCTCCCATGACGCCGCATTCAACGCGTGCCGTTCAGGGAGGGCGCGGTGGATACGGAGAGAGATACAGCGTAACCTAGGCCGCGCGTGCCCGTGCCCTGTTTTGGGCCTGGCCCAACAGCGCTCGGCACCATGTATGGCCCAGGCCCGGGGGCTCCTGTCGGTGTACTAGAGTAGGGGTACCCTAGTATCCCGAACTTGTGCACGGGTAGTCGCAGCATCCCGTGGCAAGGCTTGCCGGGTGACCGCCAAGGTCCTCCGTGGTTCCTTTGGAGCCATTCAAGAACAAAGTATCCAACCAAGGCATCTCAAGACCCCGGCAAGAGGAGCTTGCCGGGAAGGCCAACCAAGGCAAAGCGCTTAAGGAGACAAGACCCCGGCAAGAGGAGCTTGCCGGGAAGGCCACCCAAGGCATCTCAATGAACTTGCCGCGACGCGCCACGCGTCCCGGAAAGGCCCGGTGAGCGACAAGCTCCCGGACACGACAAGACAACGACCGCGGCAAGGCGCTTGCCGCGGCAAGCCACCACTCTGTGCTTGCGCTCCAGCACATCCACCAACGTGTCGCTCTGGGACCCTCCCAGGCGTGCGTGGCGGGAGGCTGTGCAGCCAGCGGTGCACGGTGGCGAGCGGCGCTGACAAGTTTGCCATCGTGGCGAGTGGTGGCGTCCCTAACGGTCCCTTTTGCACTGTTTAGGCAACACAGACGGGCATTTAATACCCTTGTCCCCTGCCGTCAGGGTTAGGTATGATACACTGTAGCAGGTAGCTGTACCTACCGCAGCACCTTTCCATTTTTACCCTTGTCTACGTTGCCACCTGTCGGTGACCCGTTGAGCATATAAAAGGAGGCCCATGCGCAACGTAGAGGGGGTGGGCTAATCCAGAGAACACTCACGCTCGGTCTCGTTAGCTGCTGGTGTGTATTGTAGCACTCCGCGCTCCCGAGCAAGAACTCAATACAAACCACAAAGCAGGAGTAGGGTTTTACGCATCCGTGCGGCCCAAACCTGGGTAAACTGCTCGCGTGCCTCGCCTCAATCTGCTCTTCGTGCGACCTCCGCCCCCGCCGAACCGAAAGGGACCCGGTCCGCCGGTACCATAGGTGCTCGTGGATTCAGTACCCCGGCAGAGTCACAAACCCTCTTGTTGGTAAGACAAGGGACAAGGTAACCTAAAAGTTTTCGTGGACATCATCTTGTGTGTGCATCACTCTATGTCTATGGATATCCTTCTTTGTTCCTTGTGGGACTAACCCATGTAGGTATTGAAAGTGCAATTCACTCAAATGGATAGCTCCAAGTGATCTACATCAACATTGAGCATCCACATCTTCAACATCTACATGAAGTCATCATCGACGAAACCCAAGGTTAGTTCATCCCTCCAAGGGGGGATATCACATCTAGGGGGAGCTTTACTCTAAGACTTGAGCTAAAGCAACTCTAAAGATGTGAACACAACAATGCTTTATGTAAAAGTGGTAACCCCACTTGAGCTTAAACAATGAGTATGACCTATGATCAAGTGTTCTGACTTGACTCCTAAGTCAATATACTCATATATAGATGACCTTGTCATCGCAAATTGCTTGATAGATGCTAGAATTGGTTGTGCATGCCTTGCCACATATTTCATTTGCCATCTTATTGTGTGAGCATGCTGGTTGCATATTTTACTCATTCGAGGACATCCACTTGTTGTTTTGATCGTTTGGGTTTATTTCCTTTGCCAAGTGGATGGACAAGAATGCCTAAGAACCTCCTCTAGCTATCTATGCTTTTCTCGTCTCAAACTCTATTCATGCTGCATCACAAAATTTGATCAAGTCAGATTCGAACCACTCTGTGTGAGGAGCGCTCGGAGTCCCCGATTCGTCATAGACTTAAACTTCCAAAACCTCTTTATGATTCTCGGTCTGACCGATACCCCACTTTCGGTCCTACCGAGATCATTAGGTTGATCTAGGTTTTCGATCTCGGTGCAACCGATTTGAACATTTCGGTCACACCGAGTTTCAGTAACTGCATGCAGTTATGAATCTCGGTGCCACCGAGTTGTTCCACTCGGTCACACCGACAGGGTCGGGCTATATATAGTCTCGGGCAAAATTTGGAAATTTCTCCGAACCCCTTCGCCCGCGCGATAGCCTGCTCTGCCAACGTCGTCTCCGGATCGTCTTCTCGCCGCCAGCCGCCTCCAGTCGCTGGTCTCCGTCACCGTCAACGGGAATTCTGCCCCGCCGTTGCCGCCGTAGCGAGTCTTCGCCGAGCTAGGGTATGGACTCGATCTTTGTGCTATTCTCCAATCCAATTCTCAGCACATTGTGATCATCATGATTCTTGCCATGATTGAAACACTCCTATCCAGTCAATACGCCTGTAGATTAGCTTTGATTCGAAAATTTTAGGGTTAGGTTTCCGCCGAAACCATCTCGGACCCACCGAGTTGAAAAACTCGGTCCCACCGATTTGGCTTATGGCATTGCACAAGTGAGACTCGGTCTGACCGAGAATTACTTATTGGTGTGACCGATTTTGGAACTCTGTGAAACCCTAGCAGTCTCGGTGCCACCGAACTGTGACTCGGTCCAACCGAGTTCACTAGTTTAGGTTCCAAAACTGCTTCGGTATCACCGAGATTAAAAATCGGTAGATCCGAGATGATTTCAGTGGGAAACTAAAACTAAGTTTTTGGATCATTCTTGTGCAAAAATCTCTGCATTTTGTGATGCTCATCTATTCTACCTCATCTATAAACTATTCACAGGGTCAGCAGTCAGAGCTTGCAGAATGTCTGATCAGAGTGACAGCCAGAACTTGTCAGAGCAGCAAGTGCAGATGAGTGAGGGCACTAGTCCCTCCAGCTCTTCAGATGATGGCAGCAGAAGTACCCCAAGCAATCTGCCAAAAGCTGCCACCAGACAGAGGAAGAAGAGAACTTCAGACTCCGAAGATGAAGATTATGTGGCAGAGGAAGAGGCCACATCAAAGAGAGTTGAGCCAGCTCAAGGCACAAAGCCAGGACTGAAGATCAAAAGGCCAGCAGGCAGGCAGCCTATGTCAAAGGCTAGAGCCTCAACTGAGAAGCCCACTCCCAAAGAGCCAGTTGCTGCAGAAGGCAAGAAGAGGAAGGAAATGGTCAAGAAGACCGTAGCCAGAGTGGTAGGAAAGGCTTCCATCATGGAAGAGGAAGAGGAAGAAGAGGTAGCTGCACCAGCACCTAAGGCACCCAAGCTGATGGGTGATGCCATAAGATCAGGGGCTACTGCATCTAAGCCCAAAGCTGGCTCCAAGCCAAAACCAAAGAGGAATACAAGGAGCATTCCTGCAGCTGAGAAGAACAAGGCCCCAGTGCCTGAGACTGTTGCTGAAGAAGAGGATGAAGAGCAAGTTCTTAGAAAGCTCAAGCCCAAGATCCCAGACCACAACGATGCTCATCCTGTGGCTGAGGACATGAAGCTCAGGAGAGATTCAGGGCTAAGGAAGTGGAGAGAAGCAGACCCGTATGCTTCAAGGAGAAGGACTGCTGTGGATTACAGATTTCACACCAAGGAACAACAGGACTTCTATGAGACAGTGCTGCTAGATAAGAAGCCCATTGTTTGTGACATGAGATGGGTCGACTGGACCTACATGAAGGAAAATGAGGAACACTACCCTGGAGTGTATGACAGCTTTAGTGCGTGTGGAGTTGCAGACTTTGTTGGGCAGAAGCTCACAAAGTGGAACGAGGAGCTTATCATGCAATTCTACTCCACAGCACACTTCTACCCAGATGGAAGGATCACATGGATGTCTGAAGGTACGAGGTACCAATCAACTGTTGAGGAATGGGCAAAGTTGATCAATGCCCCAGAGGAGCAAGCAGATGACTTGGACATTTATGCCAAGAAGAAGATGGACCACAACTCAATGTCCAACATGTACAAGGAAATTCCAAATGAAGCTCTTGACACTTTCAAATTTGGCTCAATGCATTATCTTCTGTCAGGGCTGCCAACAATCAATTGGATATTGAGGCACACTCTCTTGCCCAAGTCTGGAGATCACAAGATGATCAGAGGCCATGCAATCAACTTGCTTCACGTCTTTGATGTGCCACAGAAGTTCAAGGTCATGAGCCTCATAGTAGAGACTATCAAGAGGACTGCAGCAGATCAGAAGAGGAGCTGTGGATATGCACCTCAAATTCAGGAGCTCATCAACTCTAAGATGGGCACGGGCATATATTTATTGGGCAAGGAACACCTGCCCATCCGTCCAGATTTTGAGGACAATCAAGTTGTCATGACTGAGAATGAGCCATCGTCTGCCCAAGCACAAGCAAAGAAGGAGAAGGCAAGGAAGGAGAAAGCTGCCAAGATGCCAACTCAAGAGGAGGCATCTGAGTATTTCTTGAAAACTAAACAAGAGCAGCTTGGTTACCTGATTGCATCCACCCTGCGGATTGAGAAAGGACTAGCCACCCTAACTCAGAACCAGGAAAGCTTAGAGAGGATCATGGAACAAAAGTTCTATGACTTGGATGTCAAGGTGACAGAGATTCAGACTGCAGTGGAACAGCTCCAGGATGAAATGCAGGAGAGGAGAGGCAGGACTACCACTCATGCCTTTGCCAGAGTGCCACGAGGTCTAAGGTCGTCTGCCGTGCCAGTTGCTGACACCAGAGCCACCACCTCAGCACCAGCTACAGCCTCAGTTCCACCAGCTCCATCATCTACCTCAGCTCCAACTCCAGCGTCTACTTCAGCATCTACAGAAGCCTTCGTCCTTGGAGTGATCCGGACTCCACCACCACCAGAAGATCAAGCCTGAGCGTCTATCTAGCACTATGAATTTTCTAGGAACTTTTTGGTAACTTGTTGCCAAAGGGGGAGAAGATGTATAGATCATAGGCTTCGAGAGAGAGAGAGAGTTGTTTTTTTCTCTCTTGCTTTATTTGGTGGTTTTTCGAACTTGTTTGCTTTTGAGTGCTTGAGATACTATGTCATTGCTTGTGAGACATTGATGATCATGTGTTTGATCATAAGCTACACTTAATGCTTGCTTAATGCTATTATCTTATCTATCTTATGTGATCATTCACTATTCTTGGTGATGAGTGCATGTATTTCATTCTTATCATTTTAAGCGCTCCACCAAGATGTATGTGACATGGAAGAGTAACCCATGACTCTAACTCCTTATGCATTTGCAGTCCAAAGCAAATTTTAAATATGCACAAACTTAGGGGGAGCTCTTACTTATCACATACTTCTCAAAGCGACGATATATTTCATGCTTATTATCATTTGTTGAAGCTTTGATCTATATGCTGTCATCAATTACCAAAAAGGGGGAGATTGAAAGTGCAACTATCCCTAGGTGGTTTTGGTAATTCATAACAACATATAGCTCATTGAGCTAATGCTATTCCAAGATGATTATTTCAGGAAAGCTCAATGATTGGCATGGCATGGATGTGAAAGTGGAACCCTCAAAATGCTAAGGACAAAGGATTGGC